>NC_069507.1:120450785-120575785 GCF_027579735.1 Bombina bombina
TATGGAGATTGAACGCTTGATTCTTAGTCAAAGAGGTTTCTCTGACTCTGTGATTAATACTATGTTACAGGCTCGTAAATCTGTATCTAGGAAGATATTATAGAGTCTGGAAGACTTATATTTCTTGGTGTCTTTCTCATCATTTTTCCTGGCATTCTTTTAGAATTCCGAGAATTTTACAGTTTCTTCAGGATGGTTTGGATAAAGGTTTGTCTGCAAGTTCCTTGAAAGGACAAATCTCTGCTCTTTCTGTTCTTTTTCACAGAAAGATTGCTAATCTTCCTGATATTCATTGTTTTGTACAAGCTTTGGTTCGTATAAAACCTGTCATTTAAGTCAATTTCTCCTCCTTGGAGTTTGAATTTGGTTCTGGGGGCTCTTCAAGCTCCTCCGTTTGAACCTATGCATTCATTGGACATTAAATTATTTTCTTGGAAAGTTTTGTTTCTTTTGGCCATCTCTTCTGCTAGAAGAGTTTCTGAATTATCTGCTCTTTCTTGTGAGTCTCCTTTTCTGATTTTTCATCAGGATAAGGCGGTGTTGCGAACTTCTTTTAAATTTTTACCTAAGGTTGTGAATTCTAACAACATTAGTAGAGAAATTGTGGTTCCTTCATTATGTCCTAATCCTAAGAATTCTAAGGAGAGATCATTGCATTCTTTGGATGTAGTTAGAGCTTTGAAATATTATGTTGAAGCTACTAAGAATTTCCGAAAGACTTCTAGTCTATTTGTTATCTTTTCTGGTTCTAGGAAAGGTCAGAAGGCCTCTGCCATTTCTTTGGCATCTTGGTTGAAATCTTTAATTCATCATGCTTATGTCGGGTCGGGTAAAACTCTGCCTCAAAGGATTACAGCTCATTCTACTAGGTCAGTTTCTACTTCCTGAGCGTTTAGGAATGAAGCTTCGGTTGATCAGATTTGCAAAGCAGCAACTTGGTCTTCTTTGCATACCTTTACTAAATTCTACCATTTTGATGTGTTTTCTTCTTCTGAAGCAGTTTTTGGTAGAAAAGTACTTCAGGCAGCTGTTTCAGTTTGATTCTTCTGCTTATAATTTCAGTTTTTTTCATTATAAGATTTAAACTTTATTTTGGGTGTGGATTATTTTTCAGCGGAATTGGCTGTCTTTATTTTATCCCTCCCTCTCTAGTGACTCTTGCGTGGAAGATCCACATCTTGGGTAGTCATTATCCCATACGTCACTAGCTCATGGACTCTTGCTAATTACATGAAAGAAAACATAATTTATGTAAGAACTTACCTGATAAATTCATTTCTTTCATATTAGCAAGAGTCCATGAGGCCCACCCTTTTTGTGGTGGTTATGATTTTTTTGTATAAAGCACAATTATTCCAATTCCTTATTTTTTATGCTTTCGCACTTTTTTCTTATCACCCCACTTCTTGGCTATTCGTTAAACTGATTTGTGGGTGTGGTGAGGGGTGTATTTATAGGCATTTTGAGGTTTGGGAAACTTTGCCCCTCCTGGTAGGAATGTATATCCCATACGTCACTAGCTCATGGACTCTTGCTAATATGAAATAAATGAATTTATCAGGTAAGTTCTTACATAAATTATGTTTTTTGCCATGTTTATTGACATCTATAGTGAGCACTATTGTGCGTAATATGGAGGCTGTATATCTTACGATCGGGCAGCCATCTTGGTTTACGCGAAAATTTCGAAAGTCTATTTTCTCTGCAACCGCTTAAGTAAGAACTGTGAAATTTGCTGTACAGTCTTATCTTGTGACCTAGATTCACAATTGCTCATTAGGAGAGAATCAGTCACATGATGCGCCAGCAATATCGGTTTTATGTTTATGGTAATTATTTGTAATTCAATACTGCCTCTTGAGTCAATTGCTCACAAAACACAAATTACTTATGCTAAACTCTTGAAATCAGGTATGCTGATACAGCCTATTGCAATGCTTTATCTCATGCAATATTGATCTCATAGGTTATAAGGTTACGCAGCCATATTGTTTTTTTCGACAAATTTCGAGAACTGCTTAATAATCTTTAGCTCTGGAACTGCTTATGTTGCAACTTTGAAACTTGCTGTGCTTAGTGCTGCTATGACCTAGATTTGCCATTGTTCAACAGAAGTGCCTTGGTCACATGATGTAGCAACCATCTTGCATTTTGCGAAAATCTATAAACATCTTCTTCTCTTAAACCGCTTAGTGCAATAAAGCGTAATTTTGCATGTATGCTCCTTGCAAGGTCCTCTACCAAGATTGTTAAAATTGCGATTTTTCCATAATCAACATGGCTGCGGTGAGACATTAACCTTTTTATCGCCATTTAATTGCGTAATTTTACACTTTATACATTAGTTTTACAATATTTAACAATATTACAGTGTAATAGACACATGATTACACATAGTCATAACCCTTAAAGACAATATTGCAGTTAAAATTCGCATTGCGCAGTCGCCTTCGTGAAATAAAACATTTGCAAATTTCCATAAAACTTCTGCAAATTGTAGAGGTCTATAGTGAGCATTAGTATGTGCAATTTGAAAGCCATACAATGCACAGCTTGGCGACCATTTTGTTTCGTATGCGCAGTTTTTAAAAACTACAAAAATCTTCTTCTCTGAAACCATTTATGGCACAGACTTGAAATTTTGTTTACAGAGTTATCTTATGACTAACATTCAGATTTGTTCAAGAGAAGTTGATAGGTCATGTGGTTTGGCAGCCATTTTGAATTGTTCAAAAACACTTAACGATATTTTAAAATTAATAATAAAACAAAAAACGTTTTACAAAAATTATTTATTTTTGCCATGTTTATGGACATCTATGGTGACAATTATTGTGCATAATATGGAGGCTGTATATCATATGATCTGGCAGCCATTTTATTTTATGCGAAAATTTCGAAAATCTATTTTCTCTGTAACTGCTTATGTTAGAACTGTGAAACTTGCTGTATAACCTTATATTGTGACCTAGAGTCACAGTTGTTCATGTTGAAGGAATTGGTCACAAGCTGTGGCAGGCATATTGGTTTACGCAATCATTTTGAAAATGTGTTTTCTTTCCTACCGCTTATGTTAAAGCTGTGAAATTTTCTATATAACCATATATTGTCACCTAGAGTTACATCTGATCGTGATGAAAGTATTGGTCATATGGGGGGCAGCCATCTTGAAAAACGCAAAAATTTCGAAAATGTGTTTACTTTCCAACTGCTAATGTTAGAATTGTTAAAACTTCTATAAAGCTTTATATTGTGACTTAGCTGCTTGTATGCCATTGCAATGTCGATGCGCATGGCCACCTCTATCGCTGCTTGCAGCTATATTTCTTACTTGAGTTACAAACTGCCTCAGTATTGGTTCCCTTGTCGTTCAACCTAATTTACATTTTAATTTGTATTTCTATTCAGAGCAATAGCCAGAAGAAATTGATTTGCTCCAGAGAGGCATTGCAGGATTTTGTTTGCAGATCTGGTTCAGATGTCCTTGTGCCGTCTTCGATACTTCCCCTTAGATCTTTTTTGAATTTTGATGGCATGGTGTGCCTAAATGTTAAGTGCTTTCTCAGAGCTTATGTACTCCTAAAAGGGATAGTAAAGTCCAAATTAAACTTTCATGATTCAGATGAGGCATTTACTTTCCATCATCTTTCTAATTTACTTTTATCATCAAATTTGCTTTGTTCACTTGTTGTTCTTAGTTGAAAGCTAAACCTAGGTAGGCTCATTTTGCTAATTTCTAATCCCTTGAAGATTGCCTCTTATCTAAATGCATTTCAGTTTTTCACAGCTAGAGGGCATTAGTGCATGTTTCATATATATAACACTGTGTTCACGCACATGAAGTTATTTAAAGGACCACACAATGTAGTAGAATTGCATAATTAACAAGTGCATAATAAAAAGACAATCATTTAACACCTACCCTACTCTGAATTTCCAATAAGCAGTAGATTTTTATTCTGACTAACTTATTTCTCCCATTTTCTGCCCTCCTGCATCATGTGACAGACATCAGCCAGTCACAGACTAGTATACGTATACCCTGTGAGCTTGTTCTCTAGAAAGTAAGCATATAAAAAGACTGTGCAAAATTTGATAATGGAAATAAATTGGAACGTGTCTTAAAACTGCAAGATCTATCTGAATCATAAGTTTATTTTGACTTGAGTGTCCCTTTAGCACTAATTGCTTGTAATGCAAGTCTGTCAAAAGATCTGAGATAAGGAGACAGTCTGCAGAAGCTTAAAGGGACAGTCAACATCAGAATTGTTGTTGTTTTAAAAGATAGATAATCCCTTAATTACCCATTCCCCAGTTTTGCATAACCAACACAGTTATAATAATACATGTTTTACTTCCAATTACCTTGTATCTAAGCCTATACAGACTGCCCCCTTATTTCAGTTCTTTTGACAGACTTGGATTTTATCCAATCAGTGCTTACTCCATGGTAAATTCATGTGCATGAGCTCAATGCTATCTATATCAAACACATGAACGAACTCCCTTTAGTGGTGAAAAACTGTCAAAATGCATTTAGATTAGAGGCGGCCTTCAAGGTCTAAGAAATTAGCATATGAACCTCCTAGGTTTAGCTTTCAACTAAGAATATCAAGAGAACAAAGCAAACTTGGTGATAAAAGTAAATTGGAAAGTTGTTTAAAATTTATATGCCCTATTTGAATCATGAAAGTTTTTTGGACTTGACTGTCCCTTTAAATACAAGGTAATTACAGAGGTAAAATTTATATTTCTATAATAATGTTGGCTATGCAAAACTGGGGAATGGTAAATAAAGGGATTATCTATCTTTTTAAACAATAACATTTCTCTTGCAAGGTGTATCTAGTCCACGAATTCATCCTTACTTGTTGGATATTCTCATTCCCTACAGGAAGTGGCAAAGAGAACACACAGCAGAGCTGTCCATATAGCTCCGCCCCCAGTCATTCTCTTTGCCGCTCTAACAAGTAGCATCTCCACGGGAGGGTAAAGTGAATGTGGTGTTAGATTTGTAGTTTTTTATATCTTTAATCAAAAGTTTGTTATTTTTAAATAGTGCCGGTTTGTACTATTTACTCTCTAGCAGAAAGTGATGAAGAATTCTTCTGAGAGGAAAATGATTTTAGCATGTTGTAACTAAAATCCACTGCTGTTCCCACATAGGACTGAGGAGTACCAGAAAACTTCAGTTGGGGGGAACAGTTTGCAGGCTTAAAGTGAAGGTAAAGTTACCTGTTTGACAATATTGAATTCAATTCTCTGTCCCAAATGAATATGACTTTCATTCATCATCTTGTATAAAACCATCGTTAACTGTACTTATCGCCCTAATAAATCTATCTTTCTAGCTAATCAAATTCAACCCGTTTTTTATAAATCACGTTCTCCTTAGATCACGTGCTCCTTACATCCAATTGAATTTCTGGCCGTTAGGCGGCCGTCGATCTACGTCATTCACATCCCTTTTAAAGTGCGCATGCGCTAATCTCTCCTTCATATTGTACTCAAGGCGCGTTCCCGTTTTTTGCGCATGCGTAATAGATTTAAGTAGGAATAGCCACATATTTATACCACTGTTTGTTTGCTACGGACGTCTCAGAAACAGAAGACCATTGCTAATGATTGCTGTACTTCGGATAAATACGATACTTTTATACACACTTAGTTAACTATAGCTTTGCATGCTCAGTATCGGTAGAAACCGGCGATTCGCGCATGCGCAATAGTTATGATTACCGTGCTTGCGCTTTGGAGATGCGTATAGAGCGGGTGAGACCGCTCTATACGTCACAGCATAGAAAGTGCGGAAGTAGAGGTGGGGAGGAGTTTTCGTGTAAACGGTAGGCAGATATTTATTTATAAAAAAATAGTAAAATTGATCAAAAATATTAAAATAAACTTAGCGAACAGCTTATTCTTTTAATAATATATGAATTTATGCCTTCAATTCAAGAAAACTTTACCTTCACTTTAACTGCTATAAGGTATGTTCAGTCATCTTTTTCTAGTCAAGACTTAGTAATGCTAGAAGACTGACAAGAATCCCCATGTGGGGAAGGTAAGCCATATTCTGAGACTCAGTATAGAAGGAAGGCTTAATTAACAGGGCTCAATGACTGGTGGACACTGTTAAAGGGCAATCGATTATTTATAGTGAAAAGATAATCATTATACAAGTTTCTCCAACATAGGTGTGTCCGGTCCACGGCGTCATCCTTACTTGTGGGATATTCTCTTCCCCAACAGGAAATGGCAAAGAGCCCAGCAAAGCTGGTCACATGATCCCTCCTAGGCTCCGCCTTCCCCAGTCATTCTCTTTGCCGTTGCACAGGCAACATCTCCACGGAGATGGCTAAGAGTTTTTTTGGTGTTTAAATGTAGTTTTTATTCTTCAATCAAGAGTTTGTTATTTTAAAATAGTGCTGGTATGTACTATTTACTCTGAAACAGAAAAGAGATGAAGATTTCTGTTTGTAAGAGGAAAATGATTTTAGCAACCGTTACTAAAATCGATGGCTGTTTCCACACAGGACTGTTGAGATGAATTAACTTCAGTTGGGGGAAACAGTGAGCAGACTTTTGCTGCTTGAGGTATGACACATTTCTAACAAGACTTGGTAATGCTGGAAGCTGTCATTTTCCCTATGGGATCCGGTAAGCCATTTTCTTAGTTTTAAATATAAGAATAAAGGGCTTCACAAGGGCTTTAAAGACTGGTAGACATTTTTCTGGGCTAAAACGATTACTTTATAAGCATATTTAATGGTTTATAACTTTGAAGAGTTATTTTAATCTTGGGAATTCTGTTAAAAAAACGGCAGGCACTGTATTGGACACCTTTTTCACTGGGGGCCTTTTCTAGTCATAGGCAGAGCCTCATTTTCGCGCCACTAATGCGCAGTTGTTTTTGAGAAGCAAGGCATGCAGATGCATGTGTGAGGAGCTCAGATCCACTGAAAAAACTTATTGAAGGCGTCATTTGGTATCGTATTCCCCTCTGGGCTTGGTTGGGTCTCAGCAAAGCAGATACCAGGGACTGTATAGGGGTTAAATGTAAAAACGGCTCCGGTTCCGTTATTTTAAGAGTTAAAGCTCAAATTTGGTGTGCAATACTTTTAAGGCTTCAAGACACTGTGGTGAAATTTTGGTGAATTTTGAACAATTCCTTCATACTTTTTCACATATTCAGTAATAAAGTGTGTTCAGTTTAAAATTTAAAGTGACAGTAACGGTTTTATTTTAAAACGTTTTTTGTGTTTTGTTATCAATTTTATGCCTATTAACATGTCTGAACCATCAGATAGACGATGTTCTGTATGTTCGGAAGCCAAGGTTCCTCTCCATTTAAATATATGTGATGAATGTGACAAACAAAGTAGGGACAATGATGCCACTGATAATGTTGCCCAAAATGATTCCTTAAGTGAGGGGAGTAAGCATGGTACTGCATCATCTCCTTCTATGTCTACACCAGTCTTGCCCACTCAGGAGGTCCCTAGTTCATCTAGGCCAATCCTCCTTACTATGCAACAATTAACGGCTGTAATGGATAATTCTATTAAAAACATTTTAGCCAAAATGCCCACTTATCAGCGAAAGCGCGACTGCTCTGTTTTAGATTCTGAAGAGCATGAGGACGCTGATGATAATGGTTCTGACATGCCCTTACACCAGTCTGAAGGGGCCAGGGAGGTTTTGTCTGAGGGAGAAATTTCAGATTCATGGGCAAGAGATGTTCAGGATCCTTGGGCGCTAGAAATAGTTTCTCAAGGTTATCTCCTGGAATTCAAGGAACTACCCCCAAGGGGAAGGTTCCACAGGTCTCAATTGTCTTCAGACCAAATAAAAAGACAGGCATTCTTACATTGTGTAGAAGACCTGTTAAAAATGGGAGTGATTCATCCTGTTCCATTAGGAGAACAAGGGATGGGGTTTTACTCCAATCTGTTCATAGTTCCCAAAAAAGAGGGAACATTCAGGCCAATTTTGGATCTCAAGATCCTAAACAAATTTCTCAGGGTTCCATCGTTCAAAATGGAAACCATTCGGACAATTCTTCCTACCATCCAGGAAGGTCAATTCATGACCACGGTGGATTTAAAGGATGCGTATCTACATATTCCTATCCACAAGGAACATCATCGGTTCCCAAGGTTCGCCTTTCTGGACAAGCATTACCAGTTTGTGGCACTTCCATTCGGATTAGCCACTGCTCCAAGAATTTTCACAAAGGTACTAGGGTCCCTTCTAGCGGTGCTAAGGCCAAGGGGCATTGCAGTAGTACCTTACTTGGACGACATACTGATTCAAGCGTCGTCTCTGCCACAAGCAAAGGCTCATACGGACATTGTCCTAGCCTTTCTCAGATCTCACGGGTGGAAAGTGAACGTAGAAAAAAGTTCTCTATTCCCGTCAACAAGAGTTCCCTTCTTGGGAACAATAATAGACTCCTTAGAAATGAAGATTTTTCTGACAGAGGCCAGAAAATCAAAACTTCTAAGCTCTTGTCAAGTACTTCATTCTGTTCTTCTTCCTTCCATAGCGCAGTGCATGGAAGTAATAGGTTTGATGGTTGCGGCAATGGACATAGTTCCTTTTGCGCGAATTCATCTAAGACCATTACAACTGTGCATGCTCAGACAGTGGAATGGGGATTATACAGACTTGTCCCCGATGATCCAAGTAGATCAGAGGACCAGAGATTCACTCCGTTGGTGGCTGACCCTGGACAACCTGTCTCAAGGGATGAGCTTCCGCAGACCAGAGTGGGTCATTGTCACGACCGACGCCAGTCTGGTGGGCTGGGGCGCGGTCTGGAAACCCCTGAAAGCTCAGGGTCTATGGTCTCGGGAAGAATCTCTTCTCCCGATAAACATTCTGGAACTGAGAGCGATATTCAATGCTCTCAAGGCTTGGCCTCAACTAGCAAAGGCCAAATTCATAAGGTTTCAATCAGACTTTCACCCGGGGGAGTGGGAACTCCATCCGGAAATCTTTGCCCACATAACTCAATTATGGGGCATTCCAGACATGGATCTGATGGCCTCTCGTCAGAACTTCAAGGTTCCTTGCTACGGGTCCAGATCCAGGGATCCCAAGGCGACTCTAGTAGATGCACTAGTAGCGCCCTGGACCTTCAACCTAGCTTATGTATTCCCACCGTTTCCTCTCATTCCCAGGCTGTTAGCCACGATCAATCAGGAGAGGGCTTCGGTGATCTTGATAGCTCCTGCGTGGCCACGCAGAACTTGGTATGCAGACCTGGTGAATGTCATCGGCTCCACCATGGAAGCTACCTTTGAGACGGGACCTTCTTGTTCCAGGTCCGTTCGAACATCCGAATCTGGCCTCACTCCAACTGACTGCTTGGAGATTGAACGCTTGATTTTATCAAAGCGTGGGTTCTCAGATTCTGTCATTGATACTCTTATTCAGGCTAGAAAGCCTGTAACTAGAAAAATTTACCATAAAGTATGGAAAAAATATATCTGTTGGTGCGAATCGAAAGGATTCCCATGGAACAAGATGAAAATTCCTAGGATTCTATCCTTTCTACAAGAGGGTTTGGAGAAAGGATTATCTGCAAGTTCTTTGAAGGGACAGATTTCTGCTTTATCTGTTTTACTTCACAAAAAGCTGGCGGCTGTGCCAGATGTTCAAGCTTTTGTTCAGGCTCTGGTTAGAATCAAGCCTGTTTACAAACCTTTGACTCCTCCTTGGAGTCTCAATTTAGTTCTTTCAGTTCTTCAAGGGGTTCCGTTTGAACCCTTACATTCCGTAGATATTAAGTTATTATCTTGGAAAGTTTTGTTTTTGGTTACAATTTCTTCTGCTAGAAGAGTTTCAGAGTTATCTGCTCTGCAGTGTTCTCCTCCTTATCTGGTGTTCCATGCAGATAAGGTGGTTTTGTGTACTAAACCTGGTTTTCTTCCGAAAGTTGTTTCTAACAAAAATATTAACCAGGAGATAGTTGTGCCTTCTTTGTGTCCGAATCCAGTTTCAAAGAAGGAACGTTTGTTGCACAATTTGGATGTAGTTCGTGCTCTAAAATTCTATTTAGAGGCTACAAAGGATTTCAGACAAACATCTTCCTTGTTTGTTGTTTATTCTGGTAAAAGGAGAGGTCAAAAAGCAACTTCTACCTCTCTCTCTTTTTGGCTTAAAAGCATCATCTGATTGGCTTATGAGACTGCCGGACGGCAGCCTCCTGAAAGAATCACAGCTCATTCCACTAGGGCTGTGGCTTCCACATGGGCCTTCAAGAACGAGGCTTCTGTTGATCAGATATGTAAGGCAGCGACTTGGTCTTCACTGCACACTTTTACTAAATTTTACAAATTTGATACTTTTGCTTCTTCTGAGGCTATTTTTGGGAGAAAGGTTTTGCAAGCCGTGGTGCCTTCCATCTAGGTGACCTGATTTGCTCCCTCCCATCATCCGTGTCCTAAAGCTTTGGTATTGGTTCCCACAAGTAAGGATGACGCCGTGGACCGGACACACCTATGTTGGAGAAAACAGAATTTATGCTTACCTGATAAATTACTTTCTCCAACGGTGTGTCCGGTCCACGGCCCGCCCTGGTTTTTTAATCAGGTCTGATGAATTATTTTCTCTAACTACAGTCACCACGGTATCATATGATTTCTCCTATGCATATTCCTCCTTTACGTCGGTCGAATGACTGGGGAAGTCGGAGCCTAGGAGGGATCATGTGACCAGCTTTGCTGGGCTCTTTGCCATTTCCTGTTGGGGAAGAGAATATCCCACAAGTAAGGATGACGCCGTGGACCGGACACACCGTTGGAGAAAGTAATTTATCAGGTAAGCATAAATTCTGTTTTTTATCACTTTTGTAGTGTTATTTGGGGTTTTATTCCACATGGCGGAATTTTAGACACCTATTTAGGGTTTTGAAGGCCCCACAACTCCGGAGTGGAGAGGGGGGGGCCTAAATTTCACGCCTCAGTTGCGCAGTTCATATTGCAGACAGCTTCATGCAGCTTCACGTGGAGGGTCCTAAGACTACTTGAGGACTTCATAGAGGCTTATTTCTCATCAAATAATCCCCAGGGGCAAGGTAGGGCCGCAGCAGATGCTGTGGCATGGTGCTGTAGTTTGCTAACCGGTTGTCAGCTTTAGGTTGCTCCGGTTCGGGCATTAAGGGGTTAATTGACTTGATATTTGCTGTGCAATTATTCCAAAGCATTAAGATCGTGTGGTAAAAATTTCAGAAAGATTGGATCATTTTTGAAGATTTAGTAAAAAAGTGTGCGCTTTTATTATTTAAAGGCACAGTACCGTTTTTTCTCAAATTGTATTTTTCAGTCTTTGAGTGCTGTCTAAGTCTGTTTAACATGTCTGAGCCTACAGATAGACGTTGCTCTATGTGTTTAGTAGCCATGGTGGAACCCCCTTTACATTTGTGTTTTAAGTGTGCTAATGTAGCTATGCATTTTAAAGATAACGTTGTTTCACTTAAAAATGTAGCCCAAGATGATTCTTTAACAGAAGGTAACGAGGATAGCCCACCTTCCTCTCCCCATGTGTCGACACCAGTTACGCCCGCGCAAGCGATGCCTAGTACCTCTAGCGCATTTGGAAGGTTTATCTGTGGTACCCTCACAACACTCTGAAGTGACTGTGAGGGATGTGCTGTCCGAGGGAGAAATTTCTGATACAGGAAAGGTTTCTCAGCGGGCTGAATCAGATTCCTTAGCGTTTAAATTTAAGCTGGAACACCTCCGCGTACTGCTTAAGGAGGTATTAGCTGCGCTGGATGATTGTGACCCCATGGTGGTCCCAGAGAAATTGTGTAAAATGGACAAATTCCTAGAAGTCCCTGTATACACTAATGCGTTTCCGATCCCGAAGAGGGTGGCAGATATTGTGGATAGGGAGTGGGAGAGACCAGGTGTACCCTTCCCCCCCCCCCCCTATCTTTAAGAAAATGTTTCCTATAACTGATCCCAGGCGGGACGTATGGCAGACGAACCCTAAGGTAGAGGGGGCAATTTCAACACTTGCCAAGCGCACAACTATACCAATTGAAGACAGTTGTGCTTTCAAAGATCCTATGGATAAAAAATTAGGTTTACTAAAGAAAATATTTGTTCAACAAGGTTTCCTTCTCCAACCTATTGCCTGCATTATTCCTGTGACTACTGCAGCGGCTTTCTGGTTTGAGGCGCTGGAGGAGTCGCTCCAGACTGAGACCTCATATGACGAAATTATGGATAGAATTAAGGCTCTAAAGCTGGCTAATTCTTTTATAACAGATGCCGCTTTGCAATTAGCTAAGTTAGCGGCGAAAAATTCTGGTTTTGCCATCATGGCGCGCAGAGCGCTCTGGATTAAATCATGGTTGGCCGATGTGTCGTCTAAAACTAAGTTACTGAATATCCCTTTCAAGGAAAAGACCCTTTTCGGGCCCGAGTTGAAAGAGATTATTTCGGATATCACTGGGGGAAAGGGCCATGCGCTCCCGCAAGATAGGCCCTTTAAGGCTAAAAACAAGGCTAATTTTCGTTCCTTTCGCAACTTCAGGAGCGGTCCTGCTTCAACCTCTGCGACCACAAAGCAAGAGGGTAACTCTCCACAGCCCAAGGCAACCTGGAAGCCTTTGCAGGGCTGGAACAAGGGTAAAAAGACCAAGAAGCCTGCAGCTGCTACTAAGACAGCATGAAGGGGTTGCCCCCGATCCGGGACCGGATCTGGTAGGGGGCAGACTCTCTCTCTTTGCTCAGGCTTGGGCAAGAGATGTTCCCGATCCCTGGGCATTAGAGATAGTTGCTCAGGGATATCTTCTAGAATTCAAGGACTTTCCTCCAAGGGGAAGGTTCCACATTTCTCGTCTGTCTACAGACCAGACAAAGAAAGAGGCATTCTTACGCTGTGTAGAAGATTAATCAAGATGGAAGTGATATGTCCAGTTCCAATTACAGAACAAGGACTGGGTTTTTACTCAAACCTTTTTGTGGTTCCCAAAAAGGAAGGAACTTTCAGACCAATCCTGGATCTAAAAATTCTAAACAAATTCCTCAGAGTTCCATCCTTCAAGATGGAGACCATTCGGACAATCTTACCGATGATCCAGGAAGGTCAATATATGACTACCGTGGATCTAAAGGATGCGTACCTTCATATTCCTATCCACAAAGATCACCATCAGTTCCTAAGGTTCGCTTTTCTGGACAAGCATTAACAGTTCGTGGCCCTTCCCATCGGGTTGGCCACTGCTCCAAGAATTTTCACAAAGGTGCTAGGGTCCCTTCTAGCGGTACTAAGACCGCGGGGCATTGCTGTAGCACCCTATCTGGACGACATCTTAATACAGGCGTCGTCTTTACCCAGAGCCAAGGCTCATACGGATATTGTTCTGGCCTTCCTAAGGTCTCACGGGTGGAAGGTGAACACTGAAAAAAGTTCTCTGTCCCCGCTCACAAGGGTTCCCTTCCTGGGAACATTAATAGACTCGGTAGAAATGAAAATATTTCTGACGGAGGTCAGAAGGTTAAAGCTTCTAAGCACTTGCCGAGCTCTTCATTCCATTCCTCGGCCATCTGTAGCTCAGTGCATGGAGGTAATCGGATTAATGGTTGCAGCAATGGACGTAGTCCCTTTTGCTCGAATTCATCTCAGGCCACTGCAATTATGCATGCTCAAACAGTGGAATGGGGATTATGCAGATTTGTCGCCTCAAATCCAACTGGACCAGAAAACCAGAGATTCTCTTCTCTGGTGGTTGTCTCAGGATCACCTGTCTCAGGGAATGTGCTTCCGCAGACCGGAGTGGATCATCGTAACGACCGACGCCAGTCTGTTAGGCTGGGGCGCGGTCTGGGGCTCCCTGAAAGCTCAGGGCCTATGGTCTCGGGAAGAGTCTCTTCTCCCGATAAACATTTTGGAACTGAGAGCGATATTCAACACTCTCCAGGCATGGCCTCAGCTAGCGGCGGCCAAGTTCATCAGATTTCAGTCGGACAACATCACGACTGTAGCATACATCAATCATCAGGGAGGAACAAAGAGTTCCTTAGCGATGAAGGAAGTAACCAAAATAATCAGGTGGGCGGAGGATCACTCTTGCCACCTATCTGCAATTCACATCCCAGGAATAGACAACTGGGAATCGGATTTCCTAAATCGTCAGACTTTTCACCCAGGGGAGTGGGAACTCCACCCGGAGGTATTTGCTCAGCTTACTCAGCTTTGGGGCATTCCAGAGTTGGATCTGATGGCGTCCCGTCGGAACACCAAACTTCCTCTTTACGGATCCAGGTCCAGGGACCCCAAGGCAGCGTTGATAGATGCTCTTGTAGCGCCTTGGTCCTTCAATCTGGCCTATGTCTTTCCACCGTTTCCCCTTCTCCCTTGGCTGATAGCCAGAATCAAACAGGAGAAGGCCTCGGTAATTCTGATAGCGCCTGCGTGGCCACGCAGGACTTGGTATGCAGACCTAGTGGACATGTCATCTGTTCCACCATGGACACTGCCAATGAGGCAGGATCTTCTAATACAGGGTCCATTCAAGCATCCAAATCTAGTTTCTCTGCAGCTGACTGCTTGGAGATTAAACGCTTAATTCTATCCAAGCGTGGGTTCTCTGAATCAGTCATAGATACTCTGATCCAGGCTAGAAAACCTGTCACCAGGAACATTTACCATAAGATATGGCGGAAATATCTTTGCTGGTGTGAATCCAAGGGTTTCTCGTGGAGTAAAATTAGGATTCCAAGAAGGATTGGAGAAAGGTTTATCAGCTAGTTCCTTAAAGGGGCAGATATCCGCTCTGTCTATCCTTTTACACAAGCGTCTGGCAGAAGTACCAGATGTTCAGGCGTTTGCACAGGCTCTAGTTAGAAAGAATCAAGCCTGTCTATAAACCTGTGGCTCCTCCATGGAGTCTAAATTTAGTTCTTTCAGTTCTTCAAGGGGTTCCGTTTGAACCTTTACATTCCATAGATATTAAGTTATTATCTTGGAAAGTTTTTGTTTTTGGTAGCTATATCTTCTGCTTGAAGAGTTTCTGAATTGTCTGCTTTGCAGTGTAATTCACCCTATCTGGTGTTCCATGCAGATAAGGTAGTTTTACGGACCAAACCTGGTTTTCTTCCTAAAGTTGTTTCTAATAAGAACGTTAACCAGGAAATCATTGTTCCTTCCCTGTGTCCTAATCCAGCTTCTAAGAAGGAACGGCTTTTACACAATCTTGATGTGGTTCGTGCTTTGAAATTCTATTTACAAGCAACTAAGGATTTCAGACAAACATCATCTTTGTTTGTTGTTTATTCCGGTAAGAGGAGAGGTCAGAAAGCGACTGCTACCTCTCTTTCCTTCTGGTTGAAAAGCATCATCCGATTGGCTTATGAGACTGCTGGGCAGCAGCCTCCTGAACGAATTACAGCTCATTCCACCAGAGCTGTGGCTTCCACTTGGGCCTTCAAGAATGAGGCTTCTGTTGAACAGATTTGTAAGGCAGCGACTTGGTCTTCACTACATACTTTTGCCAAATTTTACAAATTCGATACTTTTGCTTCTTCGGAGGCTATTTTTGGGAGAAAGCAGTGGTGCCTTCTGTTTAGGTTACCTGTCTTGTTCCCTCCCTTCATCCATGTCCTAAAGCTTTGGTATTAGTATCCCACAAGTAAGGATGAATCCGTGGACTGGATACACCTTGCAAGAGAAAACAGAATTTATGCTTACCTGATAAATTACTTTCTCTTGCGGTGTATCCAGTCCACGGGCCACCCTGGCAATTAAGTCAGGTTAAAAAATTATTGTTTAAACTACAGTCACCACTGCACCATATGGTTTCTCCTTTTTCTCCTAACCGTCGGTCGAATGACTGGGGGGCGGAGCCAGAGGGGGAGCTATATGGACAGCTCTGCTGTGTGTTCTCTTTGCCACTTCCTGTAGGGAATGAGAATATCCCACAAGTAAGGATGAATCCGTGGACTGGATACACCGCAAGAGAAAGTAATTTATCAGGTAAGCATAAATTCTGTTTTTTGGTGTTTACTATCCCTTAAATTCAGTCTAGGAAACCTTTTACCAGTTGTGTCATAAGGTTTGGAAAACCTTTTCTGCATAGTGCAAAACTTCCTGGAGTTTTTTAGTTTGCCTGCCACTTATATGAGGTGTCCGATATTGTCTTTTGTGTTTTCATTGCTACAATTCTGAATTTTCAGACATTTTGTTCAGGTTCTGATCAGTTATCGTCCAGTTTCTCCTCCTTGGAATCTTAATCTGTTTTTGAGGGTTCTACAAACTACTCCTTTCTTTCATGTAATTAACAAGAGTCCATGAGCTAGTGACGTATGGGATATACATTCCTACCAGGAGGGGCAAAGTTTCCCAAACCTTAAAATGCCTATAAATACACCCCTCACCACACCCACAAATCAGTTTTACAAACTTTGCCTCCAAGGGAGGTGGTGAAGTAAGTTTGTGCTAGATTCTACGTTGATATGCGCTCCGCAGCAAGTTGGAGCCCGGTTTTCCTCTCAGCGTGCAGTGAATGTCAGAGGGATGTGAAGAGAGTATTGCCTATTGAATGCAGTGATCTCCTTCTACGGGGTCTATTTCATAAGGTTCTCGGTTATCGGTCGTAGAGATTCATCTCTTACCTCCCTTTTCAGATCGACGATATACTCTTATATTTACCATTTCCTCTACTGATTCTCGTTTCAGTACTGGTTTGGCTTTCTACAAATATGTAGATGAGTGTCCTGGGGTAAGTAAGTCTTATTTTCTGTGACACTCTAAGCTATGGTTGGGCACTTTATTTATAAAGTTCTAAATATATGTATTCAAACATTTATTTGCCTTGACTCAGAATGTTCAACTTTCCTTATTTCCAGACAGTCAGTTTCATATTTGGGATTATGCATTGAATTATCATATTTTTTCTTACCTCAAAAATTTGACTTTTTTCCCTGTGGGCTGTTAGGCTCGCGGGGGCTGAAAATGCTTCATTTTATTGCGTCATTCTTGGCGCGGACTTTTTTGGCGCAAAAATTCTTTTCCGTTTCCGGCGTCATACGTGTCGCCGGAAGTTGCGTCATTTTTTGACGTTATTTTGCGCCAAAAATGTCGGCGTTCCGGATGTGGCGTCATTTTTGGCGCCAAAAGCATTTAGGCGCCAAATAATGTGGGCGTCTTATTTGGCGCTAAAAAATATGGGCGTCGCTTTTGTCTCCACATTATTTCAGTCTTATTTTTCATTTGCTTCTGGTTGCTAGAAGCTTGATGTTTGGCATTTTTTCCCATTCCTGAAACTGTCTTATAAGGAATTTGATCTATTTTGCTTTATATGTTGTTTTTTCTCTTACATATTGCAAGATGTCTCACGTTGCATCTGAGCCAGAAGATACTACAGGAAAACCACTGCCTGCTGGATCTACCAAAGCTAAGTGTATCTGCTGTAAACTTTTGGTAGCTATTCCTCCAGCTGTTGTTTGTAATAATTGTCATGACAAACTTGTTAAAGCAGATAATATTTCCTTTAGTGATGTACCATTGCCTGTTGCAGTTCCCTCAACATCTAAGGTGCAGAATGTTCCTGATAACATAAGAGATTTTGTTTCTGAATCCATAAAGAAGGCTTTGTCTGTTATTTCTCCTTCTAGTAAACGTAAAAAGTCTTTTAAATCTTCTCTCTCTACAGATGAATTTTTAAATGAACACCATCATTCTGATTCTTTGGACTCTTCTGGTTCAGAGGATTCTATCTCAGAGATTGATGCTGATAAATCTTCATATTTATTTAAGATGGAATTTATTCGCTCTTTACTTAAAGAAGTACTAATTGCTTTAGAAATAGAGGATTCTAGTCCTCTTGATACTAATTCTATACGTTTGGATAAGGTTTTTAAAGCTCCTGCGGTTATTCCAGAAGTCTTTCCTGTTCCTAATGCTATTTCTGCAGTAATTTCCAAGGAATGGGATAAATTGGGTAATTCATTTACTCCTTCTAAACGTTTTAAGCAATTATATCCTGTTCCGCCTGACAGGTTAGAATTTTGGGACAAAATCCCTAAAGTTGATGGGGCTATTTCTACCCTTGCTAAACGTACTACCATTCCTACGTCAGATGGTACCTCGTTTAAGGATCCTTTAGATAGAAAAATTGAATCTTTTCTAAGAAAAGCTTATCTATGTTCAGGTAATCTTCTTAGACCTGCTATATCATTGGCTGATGTTGCTGCAGCTTCAACTTTTTGGTTGGAAACTCTAGCGCAACAAGTAACAAATCGTGATTCTCATGATATTATTATTCTTCTCCAGCATGCTAATAATTTCATCTGTGATGCCATTTTTGATATTATTAGAGTTGATGTTAGGTTTATGTCTCTGGCTATCTTAGCCAGAAGAGCTTTATGGCTTAAGACCTGGAATGCTGATATGGCTTCTAAATCAACTCTACTTTCCATTTCTTTCCAGGGAAACAAATTATTTGGTTCTCAGTTGGATTCTATTATTTCAACTGTTACTGGTGGGAAAGGAACTTTTTTACCACAGGATAAAAAGTCTAAAGGTAAAAACAGGGCTAACAATCGTTTTCGTTCCTTTCGTTTCAACAAAGAACAAAAGCCTGATCCTTCGTCCTCAGGAGCAGTTTCAGTTTGGAAACCATCTCCAGTCTGGAATAAATCCAAGCCTGCTAGAAAGGCAAAGCCTGCTTCTAAGTTCACATGAAGGTACGGCCCTCATTCCAGTTCAGCTGGTAGGGGGCAGGTTACGTTTTTTCAAAGAAATTTGGATCAATTCTGTTCACAATCTTTGGATTCAGAACATTGTTTCAGAAGGGTACAGAATTGGTTTCAAGATGAGACCTCCTGCAAAGAGATTTTTTCTTTCCCATGTCCCAGTAAATCCAGTGAAAGCTCAAGCATTTCTGAATTGTGTTTCAGATCTAGAGTTGGCTGGAGTAATTATGCCAGTTCCAGTTCCGGAACAGGGGATGGGGTTTTATTCAAATCTCTTCATTGTACCAAAGAAGGAGAATTCCTTCAGACCAGTTCTGGATCTAAAATTATTGAATCGTTATGTAAGGATACCAACGTTCAAGATGGTAACTGTAAGGACTATATTGCCTTTTGTTCAGCAAGGGAATTATATGTCCACAATAGATTTACAGGATGCATATCTGCATATTCCGATTCATCCAGATCATTATCAGTTCCTGAGATTCTCTTTTCTAGACAAGCATTACCAATTTGTGGCTCTACCGTTTGGCCTTGCTACAGCTCCAAGAATTTTCACAAAGATTCTCGGTGCCCTTCTGTCTGTAATCAGAGAACAGGGTATTGTGGTATTTCCTTATTTGGACGATATCTTGGTACTTGCTCAGTCTTTACATTTAGCAGAGTCTCATACGAATCGACTTGTGTTGTTTCTTCAAGATCATGGTTGGAGGATCAATTTACCAAAAAGTTCTTTGATTCCTCAAACAAGGGTAACCTTTCTGGGTTTCCAGATAGATTCAGTGTCCATGACTCTGTCTTTAACAGACAAGAGACGTCTAAAATTGATTACAGCTTGTCGAAACCTTCAGTCTCAATCATTCCCTTCGGTAGCCTTATGCATGGAAATTCTAGGTCTTATGACTGCTGCATCGGACGCGATCCCCTTTGCTCGTTTTCACATGCGACCTCTTCAGCTCTGTATGCTGAACCAATGGTGCAGGGATTACACGAAGATATATAAATTAATATCTTTAAAACCGATTGTTCGACACTCTCTAACGTGGTGGACAGATCACCTTCGTTTAATTCAGGGGGCTTCTTTTGTTCTTCCGACCTGGACTGTAATTTCAACAGATGCAAGTCTCACAGGTTGGGGAGCTGTGTGGGGATCTCTGACGGCACAAGGAGTTTGGGAATCTCAGGAGGTGAGATTACCGATCAATATCTTGGAACTCCGTGCAGTTTTCAGAGCTCTTCAGTTTTGGCCTCTTCTGAAGAGAGAATCGTTCATTTGTTTTCAGACAGACAATGTCACAACTGTGGCATACATCAATCATCAAGGAGGGACTCACAGTCCTCTGGCTATGAAAGAAGTATCTCGAATTTTGGTTTGGGCGGAATCCAGCTCCTGTCTAATCTCTGCGGTTCATATCCCAGGTGTAGACAATTGGGAAGCGGATTATCTCAGTCGCCAAACGTTGCATCCGGGCGAATGGTCTCTTCACCCAGAGGTATTTCTTCAGATTGTTCAAATGTGGGGGCTCCCAGAGATAGATCTGATGGCCTCTCATCTAAACAAGAAACTTCCCAGGTATCTGTCCAGATCCCGGGATCCTCAGGCGGAGGCAGTGGATGCATTATCACTTCCTTGGAAGTATCATCCTGCCTATATCTTTCCGCCTCTAGTTCTTCTTCCAAGAGTAATCTCCAAGATTCTGAGGGAATGCTCGTTTGTTCTGCTAATAGCTCCGGCATGGCCTCACAGGTTTTGGTATGCGGATCTTGTCCGAATGGCATCTTGCCAACCATGGACTCTTCCGTTAAGACCAGACCTTCTGTCACAAGGTCCTTTTTTCCATCCGGATCTGAAATCCTTAAATTTAAAGGTATGGAGATTGAACGCTTGATTCTTTGTCAAAGAGGTTTCTCTGACTCCGTGATTAATACTATGTTACAGGCTCGTAAATCTGTATCTCGAGAGATATATTATAGAGTCTGGAAGACTTATATTTCTTGGTGTCTTTCTCATCATTTTTCTTGGCATTCTTTTAGAATACCGAGAATTTTACAGTTTCTTCAGGATGGTTTAGATAAGGGTTTGTCCGCAAGTTCTTTGAAAGGACAAATCTCCGCTCTTTCTGTTCTTTTTCACAGAAAGATTGCTATTCTTCCTGATATTCATTGTTTTGTACAAGCTTTGGTTCGTATAAAACCTGTCATTAAGTCAATTTCTCCTCCTTGGAGTTTGAATTTGGTTCTGGGAGCTCTTCAAGCTCCTCCGTTTGAACCTATGCATTCATTGGACATTAAATTACTTTCTTGGAAAGTTTTGTTCCTTTTGGCCATCTCTTCTGCTAGAAGAGTTTCTGAATTATCTGCTCTTTCTTGTGAGTCTCCTTTTCTGATTTTTCATCAGGATAAGGCGGTGTTGCGAACTTCTTTTGAATTTTTACCTAAAGTTGTGAATTCCAACAACATTAGTAGAGAAATTGTGGTTCCTTCATTATGTCCTAATCCTAAGAATTCTAAGGAGAAATCGTTGCATTCTTTGGATGTTGTTAGAGCTTTGAAATATTATGTTGAAGCTACGAAATCTTTCCGTAAGACTTCTAGTCTATTTGTTATCTTTTCCGGTTCTAGGAAAGGCCAGAAAGCATCTGCCATTTCTTTGGCATCTTGGTTGAAATCTTTAATTCATCTTGCCTATGTTGAGTCGGGTAAAATTCCGCCTCAGAGAATTACAGCTCATTCTACTAGGTCAGTATCTACTTCCTGGGCGTTTAGGAATGAAGCTTCGGTTGACCAGATCTGCAAAGCAGCAACTTGGTCCTCTTTGCATACTTTTACTAAATTCTACCATTTTGATGTATTTTCTTCTTCTGAAGCAGTTTTTGGTAGAAAAGTTCTTCAGGCAGCGGTTTCAGTTTGAATCTTCTGCTTATGTTTTTTGTTAAACTTTATTTTGGGTGTGGATTATTTTCAGCAGGAATTGGCTGTCTTTATTTTATCCCTCCCTCTCTAGTGACTCTTGTGTGGAAAGATCCACATCTTGGGTAGTCATTATCCCATACGTCACTAGCTCATGGACTCTTGTTAATTACATGAAAGAAAACATAATTTATGTAAGAACTTACCTGATAAATTCATTTCTTTCATATTAACAAGAGTCCATGAGGCCCACCCTTTTTTGTGGTGGTTATGATTTTTTTGTATAAAGCACAATTATTCCAATTCCTTATTTTATATGCTTCGCACTTTTTTTCTTATCACCCCACTTCTTGGCTATTCGTTAAACTGATTTGTGGGTGTGGTGAGGGGTGTATTTATAGGCATTTTAAGGTTTGGGAAACTTTGCCCCTCCTGGTAGGAATGTATATCCCATACGTCACTAGCTCATGGACTCTTGTTAATATGAAAGAAATGAATTTATCAGGTAAGTTCTTACATAAATTATGTTTTTTGGGACAATGCCTGGTTCAGACCTCCAACTAACGCTGATCCTTTGCCCCCATCTCCTGCCATATTTAGGATATCGATGACCAATCGGGCTTCTCCAAATGTTGTGTACCCTCTTTGGCATCCAGCTCGTTGGGCATGCAATGATTATAGGAGCTGCATTTGTCATCCATACGCTAGATGCGGGCACATACTGCTCTCAGTGGAGGCTCCTCTATAGGAGCACTTGAGCACGTGAACCCCCTGACACCTGACGAAGCCCCTGACCCCTGATGAAAAAAAATAAATAAATTGAGAAATAAAAAAAATAATTAAAATTTTAAACTTTTTTTGCTTATTTAAATTAAAAAATCCTCCAGGCTCCAAATTTAAAATAGCTGTTTATAATTATTTATTTATTTGCAGTCAATGCAGTTTTAAAGTGGAATGGTCTTTTGCCTAATACTTCTATATATCGCACATGCTGTGCAGTGCGATAGATAGTATAGGCAAAAGCCCTTTCCACTTTAAAACTGCATTGACTGCAGCGCCACCTACAGGCCAGCCCATAGGTCTCCTAACCGCACAGCTCTTAGTGTGCGAGAGCCAGCTGTCACGTGACACTCGCACACTAAGAGCTGCGTGTGTTGGAGGAGGAGTATTGTCTTGAGGGCAGAGAGGAGGCGGAGCCGGGACGGACTGCCAGCTAAAGTAAGTCACTGAGACCGCGTGTGTGACAGTGTAGCTCCCACTGACGAAATGCTGGAAAAGAGAGAGGTGAGACGGACCGTGATGAAGGTCAGTGAATTTACACAATCCCACATTCACACCACGACAACCTCACAAGCATGATGGCACTGCAGCCATCTAGGAATATCGCCCAATTTATGTTCAATACAGTTATGGTCTCATGTTGGCCCTAATTGCTTGCCACACCATTGGGCAAGTTCACATAATTGGAACATTTTATTTTACACAACGGTAAATGATTCTTGCTAATTTGCTGCATGAGTTACAGCTGCTGAGCCTGAGTATATGTTGTCACGCTAAAGCCCAGTGGCATAATTAGCTGAGTGAGAACATTTCACAGTACAGGTCAGAAATGAGGCTATTATGCTGCAGGTCATTCAGCAGGTTTCATTGCTTTATCTGTACAGTATGATCCCAAATACAGTCAGTATCTCTCTTTACCTGTCACAGCTCTTTATCAAGTGAAAAGTATATGATTTAATAATTAGCAAAATTACTATTATGATGATAATTATTAATAATCATAACAATAAATTAAAAAAGGGGATTTAGAGGAAAATTGGTTATGCATATGCTGTTAATCAATAGCACAACCTACAGAGCAGGTTACCCTGACAGATACTGCAGAAAACGCATAAAAAAACAACAAAAAAAACTGCTGCTGTCTGATTAAATTATTCTAAGTAATAAGTATTAGTATCCCTAGAAACTTGAGTTGAGTGAATTACCTCATATTCTCTGTATGGAAATGATAATAAATAATTCCCCATATTTAGGTCCACTTTACAACCCCCACCCTTTGTCCTCAGTTTGTAATTCATAATAGCAAATAGTCATGCAGTTTACTTGATATTTGTGTTCTTTGGTGTTATTTTGAGGCTGATGGTGCATGGTGGCCTGTTAACAGCATTTGTGTTGATATATAACAGACCAGGTTATTTGTTCCACTCATTAAAGAGGCAGATAAACCTAAATATTTTTTGTGTGGCACAGTCAGAGATATATATATATATATATATATATATAAAATATGTGTGTATACAGCACATTCAGCTATATATATATATATATGTGTGTATACAGCACACATTAAAATGGGCGGAGCCATCTGAGGGCGGGGCTAGTGCTCCCCCATCTTCAAAAGTCACCAGCCGCCACTGACTGCTCTGTGTAACAATCTCCTCATATTACACAGAGCAGTATGTGAGACTTCCCCTCCGGTCTGCGTAACCTAATAAACTGACGTAATGGAGGAGGGACGATTTAGTGACATCCCAGCTGACTTGCAACGGAGCTCAGCAGAGTGAGTAGCTGCTTTGTCTGTAAAGTGAATCTGCAGCTTTTCCTGCATTTGCATAAAACACTGCCCGTTAAAGGGACAGTATACACTCATTTTCATATAACTGCATGTAATAGACACTACTATAAAGAATAAGATGTACAGATACTGATATAAAAATCCAGTATAAAATGGTTTAAAAACGTACTTAGAAGCTTTCAGTTTAGCTCTGTTGAAAAGACAGTTGGAAAGCTCACTGCAAGTGGGAAATAAGACACTCCCCCCTCACCCTTCTTTTGCATATGAAAAGACTCTTTACACAAACAGGAGCAAGCTGGAGAAGGTAGCTGACGGTATTCAAATAAAACTTTGGGGCTTGGTTAGGAGTCTGAAAATCAGAACAATGTTATTTAAAAATAAGCAAAATTATAATTTTTGTAAAAAAAAACAAACTTTATGGGCTTTATAAATAGATCATCTACAAAACCTTTATGCAAAGAAAAAATGAGTGTATAATGGCCCTTTAAACAAACAACTGCAGCATGACGGCTGGCTGTAAGCACACTACTTAGGGAGAGAGGTATAAACCTTATCTGTATAATTAATGGGTATTACGCCCGTATTCATATGCTGCTAAGGAAATGCAAGTTTCTACCAACTTTTAGAAGCTTTAGAAGCAAAATAACGTATGCATGTTAATTACAAACTTTCTCTAAATCAAACCTTTTATTTAATTAGCCAATATTTTTTGGGTGTTTAATGTCCCTTTAAATATTGTCCTGGGGAGAACAATATACATACTCTCTCTAGAATCTTCTGAAGCTAAAAATAAAATAAAATGACCTTGTTTATCTGGTAAATTGTGGTGGATGAGAAGAAAGCCATCATATTCTAAACCTGACTCAAAATATATCTGTTGCTGTTAAGCACTTTTCTGCAAGTACAGACTTCCTAGAGTGTGGTCCTTAAAGTGACAGTGAATCAGAGTGTTTTAAAAAAACAAAACGCTAGGATTTACCATCACTAAAAATAAACTGTAGTTTGTCATTAGTTATTTAAAAAAAAAAAGAAAAAAAAAAGTGTGCTAAACGGATCTCTTTTTTGAGTGATGTTTCCACCTCTAAAACAATAGCCATGCTAGGATATCGGATGACATGCAAGACCATTGGTTTAGTTGCAGAAACGTCACCTCATTGAAGACCAGTGCTGTGGGCAGCCGGAGCCGCTGACTTTAGCGAGCTTCCGTGGCACAAAATGGTGAGTTTAGCACCCTTTTATAAATAACTGATGGCTGAAACTACCGTTTATTTCTCCAACATAGGTGTGTCCGGTCCACGGCGTCATCCTTACTTGTGGGATATTCTCTTCCCCAACAGGAAATGGCAAAGAGCCCAGCAAAGCTGGTCACATGATCCCTCCTAGGCTCCGCCTTCCCCAGTCATTCTCTTTGCCGTTGTACAGGCAACATCTCCACGGAGATGGCTTAGAGTTTTTTGGTGTTTAAATGTAGTTTTTATTCTTCAATCAAGAGTTTGTTATTTTAAAATAGTGCTGGTATGTACTATTTACTCTGAAACAGAAAAGAGATGAAGATTTCTGTTTGTAAGAGGAAAATGATTTTAGCAACCGTTACTAAAATCGATGGCTGTTTCCACACAGGACTGTTGAGAGGAATTAACTTCAGTTGGGGGAAACAGTGAGCAGACTTTTGCTGCTTGAGGTATGACACATTTCTAACAAGACTATGTAATGCTGGAAGCTGTCATTTTCCCTATGGGATCCGGTAAGCCATTTTTATTACATAAGAATAAAGGGCTTCACAAGGGCTTTTAAGACTGGTAGACATTTTCTGGGCTAAAACGATTGATATATAAGCATTTTTAATACTTCATAGCTTTGAGGAATTATTTTATTCTTGGGAATTATGTAAAATAACCGGCAGGCACTGTATTGGACACCTTTTTCTCTAGGGGCTTTCCCTAATCATAGGCAGAGCCTCATTTTCGCGCCTCTATTGCGCAGTTGTTTTTGGCAAGCATGACATGCAGATGCATGTGTGAGGAGCTCAGATACATAGAAAAAGCGTTCTGAAGGCGTCATTTGGTATCGTATTCCCCTTTGGGCTTGGTTGGGTCTCAGCAAAGCAGATACCAGGGACTGTATAGGGGTTAAATATAAAAACGGCTCCGGTTCCGTTATTTTAAGAGTTAAAGCTTTCAAATTTGGTGTGCAATACTTTTAAGGCTTTAAGACTCCTTAGAAATGAGGATTTTTCTGACAGAGGCCAGAAAATCAAAACTTCTAAACTCTTGTCAAGTACTTCATTCTGTTCCTCTTCCTTCCATAGCACAGTGCATGGAAGTAATAGGTTTGATGGTCGCGGCAATGGACATAGTTCCTTTTGCACGAATTCATCTGAGACCATTACAACTGTGCATGCTCAGTCAGTGGAATGGGGATTATACAGACTTGTCTCCGACGATACAAGTAGATCAGAGGACCAGAGATTCACTCCGTTGGTGGCTGTCCCTGGACAACCTGTCACAGGGGATGAGCTTCCGCAGACCAGAGTGGGTCATTGTCACGACCGACGCCAGTCTGGTGGGCTGGGGCGCGGTCTGGGGACTCGGGAAGAATCTCTTCTCCCGATAAATATTCTGGAACTGAGAGCGATATTCAATGCTCTCAAGGCTTGGCCTCAGCTAGCAAAGGCCAAGTTCATACGGTTTCAATCAGACAACATGACGACTGTTGCGTACATCAACCATCAGGGGGGAACAAGGAGTTCCCTGGCGATGGAAGAAGTGACCAAAATCATTCAATGGGCGGAGACTCACTCCTGCCACTTGTCTGCAATCCACATCCCAGGAGTGGAAAATTGGGAAGCGGATTTTCTGAGTCGTCAGACATTTCATCCGGGGGAGTGGGAACTCCATCCGGAAATCTTTGCCCAAATTACTCAGTTGTGGGGCATTCCAGACATGGATCTGATGGCCTCTCGTCAGAACTTCAAGGTTCCTTGCTACGGGTCCAGATCCAGGGATCCCAAGGCGACTCTAGTAGATGCACTAGTAGCACCTTGGACCTTCAAACTAGCTTATGTATTCCCACCGTTTCCTCTCATCCCCAGGCTGGTAGCCAGGATCAATCAGGAGAGGGCATCGGTGATCTTGATAGCTCCTGCGTGGCCACGCAGGACTTGGTATGCAGACCTGGTGAATATGTCATCGGCTCCACCATGGAAGCTACCTTTGAGACGGGACCTTCTTGTTCAAGGTCCGTTCGAACATCCGAATCTGGTCTCACTCCAACTGACTGCTTGGAGATTGAACGCTTGATTTTATCAAAGCGAGGGTTCTCAGATTCTGTCATTGATACTCTTGTTCAGGCCAGAAAGCCTGTAACTAGAAAAATCTACCATAAAATATGGAAAAAATATATCTGTCGGTGTGAATCTAAAGGATTCCCTTGGGACAAGATAAAAATTCCTAAGATTCTATCCTTTCTTCAAGAAGGTTTGGAGAAAGGATTATCTGCAAGTTCTTTGAAGGGACAGATTTCTGCTTTGTCTGTGTTACTTCACAAAAAGCTGGCAGCTGTGCCAGATGTTCAAGCCTTTGTTCAGGCTCTGGTTAGAATCAAGCCTGTTTACAAACCTTTGACTCCTCCTTGGAGTCTCAATTTAGTTCTTTCAGTTCTTCAGGGGGTTCCGTTTGAACCCTTACATTCCGTTGATATTAAGTTATTATCTTGGAAAGTTTTGTTTTTGGTTGCAATTTCTTCTGCTAGAAGAGTTTCAGAGTTATCTGCTCTGCAGTGTTCTCCTCCTTATCTGGTGTTCCATGCAGATAAGGTGGTTTTGCGTACTAAACCTGGTTTTCTTCCGAAAGTTGTTTCTAACAAAAACATTAACCAGGAGATAGTCGTGCCTTCTTTGTGTCCGAATCCAGTTTCAAAGAAGGAACGTTTGTTGCACAATTTGGATGTAGTTCGTGCTCTAAAATTCTATTTAGATGCTACAAAGGATTTTAGACAAACATCTTCCTTGTTTGTTGTTTATTCTGGTAAAAGGAGAGGTCAAAAAGCAACTTCTACCTCTCTCTCTTTTTGGATTAAAAGCATCATCAGATTGGCTTACGAGACTGCCGGACGGCAGCCTCCTGAAAGAATCACAGCTCATTCCACTAGGGCCGTGGCTTCCACATGGGCCTTCAGGAACGAGGCTTCTGTTGATCAGATATGTAAGGCAGCGACTTGGTCTTCACTGCACACTTTTACTAAATTTTACAAATTTGATACTTTTGCTTCTTCTGAGGCTATTTTTGGGAGAAAGGTTTTGCAAGCCGTGGTGCCTTCCATCTAGGTGACCTGATTTGCTCCCTCCCTTCATCCGTGTCCTAAAGCTTTGGTATTGGTTCCCACAAGTAAGGATGACGCCGTGGACCGGACACACCTATGTTGGAGAAAACAGAATTTATGTTTACCTGATAAATTACTTTCTCCAACGGTGTGTCCGGTCCACGGCCCGCCCTGGTTTTTTAATCAGGTCTGATAATTTATTTTCTTTAACTACAGTCACCACGGTATCATATGATTTCTCCTATGCAAATATTCCTCCTTTACGTCGGTCGAATGACTGGGGAAGGCGGAGCCTAGGAGGGATCATGTGACCAGCTTTGCTGGGCTCTTTGCCATTTCCTGTTGGGGAAGAGAATATCCCACAAGTAAGGATGACGCCGTGGACCGGACACACCGTTGGAGAAAGTAATTTATCAGGTAAACATAAATTCTGTTTTTTAGTGATGGAAAATTCAATTTTTTTTTTTTATTTTTTTTTTTATAAAAACGCTAGGGCTAAGTCCTTATAAACTTTGTATACAGGATCTGAAGTTTCTGACACGGCTTTGCATAAGTGTATTATTTAACTATAAGGTTTAAAAAAAAATACATTTTGGAATTTTATTTTTTGGAACCTTGCATTTCTAGTACAGATTTCTGCTAAATTCCACAAGTAGAACAGCAAGCACTGCCTTTCTCTAACATTTTAAGTGACAGCATTGCTTCAACAGGGTTTTAATATCCCCACCAGATGGTACACATACCTAATCAAATATAACAATATGCTCAAGTGCATTTTTCAGTTACCTTTGGCTCCCTCTGTACACAATGATGTATATAGACCCTGCTGTTAGTACAATACAAAATAATGACTCCCTTTTTCCAGTAAATGATCCTGCTTCAGCTTAAAGGGGCATTAAACCCACATTGTATTTTTTTTTTTTCATGATTCAGATAGAGAATACAACTTTTTTTTTTTTTTTAAGTTTCCAATTTACTTCTATTATCAAATGTATTTCATTCTCATGTTCTTTGTTGAGGAGATACCTAGGTAGGTAGCGTGCACATGCCTGAAGCGCTACATGACAGGAAATAGTGCTGCCATCTAGTGGTCTTACTAATGTATAACATTGTTGCAAAACTGCTAGTGCTGCAGACACATGCACACTCTTGAGCTTACATTTCTGCTTTTCAAATAAGGATAACAAGAAAACGAAGAAATATAATAGAACATAAAATTTTAAACCATTTTCTAATTTACTTCTATCTAAATCATGAAAGAAAATTTTTGGGTTTTATGTCCCTTTAACTGTGTCTGCATAGGCGCACAAAGCTCTAACATCCTCTGAATTTGTGATTTCTCAGTAGTTCATTTGCACACTTAATGTAAATTTTGATGCTAAAGTGCCCGGTTTTTAAATATTCAATTAAAAACAGGGGCACTGTAATTCATCAAAATTTACATTTCACTCACATTTTAATCTTGACAGCAGCTCCAGCTTCCTCCACCCGTCGAAAAGCCTCTTCCTGGGTCTAAAATGAGGTATCCGGCTTCCTCCAATCACGGCATTGAATCAGACTGCGATTCCCCCGGGCGGGAAGCCGTGATTGGAGGATGACCTATCCATAATTTCTGACATCAGAAATGGCTTGCGACCACCGGGGGAAGCTGGAACTGCAGTCAAGTTTAAAAGGTAAGGTTTTTTCACAACAGGAGTGAAATGTAAATTTTGATGAATTAAAGTGCCGCTGTTTTTATTCCAAGTTCTTTTTTATTGAGAAATTTTATAAATCACAGAGATTTTGAAACCAGTAAACAATTACAGAGTCAAAGCAAAAAAAATAGTACGATTAACTAACATTTGTTCTCAGATTTTTAAACTAGCAGGAGTACTTCAACTTAAGTATGTTAAGGTTAGCATATTACTATTAGTGTCCCTGTTTTTAATCAAATTTCTCTTACATGGTGTATCCAGTCCACGGATTCATCCTTACTTGTGGGATATTCTCATTCCCTACAGGAAGTGGCAAAGAGAGCACACAGCAGAGCTGTCCATATAGCTCCCCCTCAGGCTCCGCCCCCCCAGTCATTCTCTTTGCCGCTCTAACAAGTAGCATCTCCACGGGAGGGTAAAGTGAATGTGGTGTTAGATTTGTAGTTTTTATTTCTTCAATCAAAAGTTTGTTATTTTAAAATAGTGCCGGTTTGTACTATTTACTCTGTGGCAGAAAGTGTTGAAGATTTCTGCTGAGAGGAAAACTATTTTAGCATGTTGTAACTAAAATCCATTGCTGTTCCCACAGAGGACTGTTGAGTACCAGAAAACTTCAGTTGGGGGGGAACAGTTTGCAGGCTTAACTGCTTTAAAGGGACATTAAACCCAATTTTTTTTCTTTCATGATTCAGATAGAGAATACCATTTTAATCAACTTTCTAATTTACTTCTATTATCTAATTTGCTTCATTCTCTTGATATTCTTTCCTAAAAAGCATATCTAGATAGGCTCAGTAGTTTCTGATTGGTGGCTGCACATAGATGCCTCATGTGATTGGCTCACCAATGTGCATTGCTATTTCTTTAACAAAGGATATCTAAAGATTGCAGCAAATTAGATAATGGAAGTGAATTGGAATGTTTAAAATTGTATTCTCTATCTGAATCATGAAAGAAAAATTTGGGGTTTAGTGGCCCTTTAAGGTATGTTTCAGTCATTTTTTCTAGTCAAGACTTAGTAATGCTAGAAGACTGACAAGAATCCCCATGTGGGAAAGGTAAGCCATATTCTGAGACTTAGTATAGAAGGAAGGCTTATTTTGAAAGGGCTCAAAACACTGGTGGACACTGTTAAGGGGCAATCGATTATTTTTTTACAAAAATCTGACAATTACATTTGAAACACTTTTTGGGGGTTTATTCCGCATGGCATATATTTAGACACCTATTTTGGCTTGGGAAGGCCCTACAACGCCAGAGTGCAGAGGGAGGGTGCCTGAAATTTGCTCCTCAGTTGCGCAGTTGATTTTACAGACAGCTTCATGCAGCTCCATGTGAAGAGTCCAAAGATTACTTGAGGACTTCAGAGAGGCTTATTTTCGATCAAAACTAATCCCCAAGGAAGGTAGGGCCACAGCAGAGGCTGTGGCATGGTACTGTAGTTTGCTAACCGGTTGCCAGCTTTAATTTGCTCCGGTTTGGGCAGTAAGGGGTTAATTGACTTGAAATTTACTGTGCAATCATTTCAAAGCAATAGGATCATATGGTGAAAATTTCATAAAGAGTGGATGATTTTTGGAGATTTAGTAAAAAAAAAGTGTGCGCTTTTTATTATTTAAAGGCACAGTACCGTTTTTTAAAAAATTGTATTTTACTGTATTTGAGTGCTGTTTAAGTCTAACATGTCTGAGCCTACAGATAGACCTTGTTCTATGTGTTTAATAGCCATGGCGGTACCCCTTTTACATTTGTGTTTAAAGTGTGCTAAGGTATCTAAACATTTTAAAGTCCATGCAGTGACACTTAAAAATGTAGCCCAAGATGATTCTTTAACGGAAGGTAACGAGGATAGTCCTCCTTCCTCTCCCCATGTGTCGACACCAGTTACGCCAGCGCAAGCGATGCCTAGTACCTCTAGCGCATTGGGCCCTATTACATTACAACAATTAGCAGCAGTCATGGATAATTCCCTTGCGGCATTTCTATCCAAACTGCTGTTTTTTCCTAAAAAACGTGATAGCTCAGTTTTAAGAACAGAGGATGAGCAATCAGAAGTTTTGGATGATTTATCTGTTGTACCCTCACAACACTCTGTGTGGCAGTGAGGGATGCACTGTCCGAGGGAGAAATTTCTGACACAGGAAAGGTTTCTCAGTGGGCAGAATCAGATTCCTTAGCGTTTAAATTTAAGCTGGAACACCTCCAAGCGCACAACCATACCAATAGAAGACAGTTGTGTTTTCAAAGATCCTATGGATAAAAAATTAGAAGGTTTACTAAAGAAAATATTTGTTCAACAAGGTTTCCTTCTTCAACCGATTGCCTGCATTATTCCTGTGACTTCTGCAGCGGCTTTTTGGTTTGAGGCGCTGGAGGAGTCGCTCCAGAGGGAGACTTCATATGACGAAGTCATGGATAGAATTCATGCTCTAAAGCTGGCTAATTCTTTTTTCACAGATGCAGCTTTACAATTAGCTAAGTTAGCTGCGAAAAATTCTGGTTTTGCCATTATGGCGCGAAGAGCGCTTTGGCTCAAATCGTGGTCGGCTGATGTCGTCCAAAACAAAATTACTAAATATTCCTTTCAAGGGAAAGACCCTATTCGGCCCGAGTTGAAAGAAATTATTTCGGATATCACTGGGGGGAAAGGGCCATGCCCTTCCACAAGATAGACCGTTTAAGGCCAAAAACAGGGCTAATTTTCGCTCCTTTAGCAACTTCAGGAGCGGACCTGCTTCAACCTCTGCAACTGCAAAGCAAGAGGGTAACGCTTCCCAGCCCAAAGCAACCTGGAAGCCTTTGCAGGGCTGGAACAAGGGTAAACAGGCAAAGAAGCCTGCGGCTGCTACCAAGACAGCATGAAGGGGTAGCCCCCGATCCGGGACCGGATCTAGTAGGGGCAGACTTTCTCTCTTTGCTCAGGCTTGGGCAAGAGATGTTCCAGATCCCTGGGCATTAGACATTGTTGCTCAGGAGTATCTTCTAGAATTCAAGGACTCTCCTCCAAGGATAAGGTTCCACATTTCTCGTTTGTCTTCAGACCAGACAAAGAAACAGGCGTTCTTACGCTGTGTAGAAGCTCTTCTAAAGATGGGAGTGATACACCCAGTTCCAATGGCAGAACAAGGACTGGGCTTTTACTCAAACCTGTTTGTAGTTCCCAAAAAGGAAGGAACTTTCAGGCCAATCCTGGATCTAAAAATTCTAAACAAATTGCTCAGAGTTCCATCCTTCAAGATAGAGACCATTCGGACAATCTTACCGATGATCCAGGAAGGTCAATATATGACTACAGTGGATCTAAAGGATGCGTACCTACATATTCCTATCCACAAAGATCATCATCAGTTCCTAAGGTTTGCCTTTCTGGACACGCATTACCAGTTCGTGGCCCTTCCTTTCGGGTTGGCCACCGCTCCCAGAATTTTCACAAAGGTGCTAGGGTCCCTTCTAGCGGTACTAAGACCGCGGGGCATTGCAGTAGCACCTTACCTAGACGACATCTTAATACAGGCGTCGTCTTTCCACAGAGCCAAGGCTCATACGGACATCGTTCTGGCCTTTCTAAGGTCTCACGGGTGGAAGGTGAACACTGAAAAAAGTTCTCTGTCCCCGCTCACAAGGGTTCCCTTCCTGGGAACACTAATAGACTCGGTAGAAATGAAAATATTTCTGACAGAGGTCAGGAAGTCAAAGCTTTTAACTACTTGCCGAGTTCTTCATTCCATTCCTCGGCCTTCTGTAGCTCAGTGCATGGAGGTAATAGGATTAATGGTTGCAGCAATGGACGTTGTCCCTTTTGCCCGAATTCATCTCAGACCACTGCAACTGTTCATGCTCAAACAGTGGAATGGGGATTATGCAGATTTGTCTCCTCAAATACAAATGGACCAGAAAACCAGAGATTCTCTCCTCTGGTGGTTGTCTCAAGATCACCTGTCTCACGCAATGTGCTTCCGCAGACCGGAGTGGATCATTGTCACGACTGATGCCAGTCTGTTAGGCTGGGGTGCGGTCTGGGACTCCCTGAAAGCTCAGGGCCTATGGTCTCGGGAAGAATCTCTTCTCCCGAGAAATATTTTGGAACTGAGAGCGATATTCAACACGCTCCAGGCATGGCCTCAACTAGCGGAAGCCAAATTCATCAGATTTCAGTCGGACAACATCACGACTGTAGCGTACATCAATCATCAGGGAGGAACAAAGAGTTCCCTAGCGATGAAGGAAGTAACCAAGGTCATCAAAAGGGCGGAGGATCACTCCTGCCACCTATCTGCAATTCACATCCCAGGAGTAGACAACTGGGAGGCGGATTTTCTGAGTCGTCAGACTTTTCACCTGGGGGAGTGGGAACTCCATCCAGAGGTTTTTGCTCAGCTGACCCAGCTATGGGGCATTCCAGAATTGGATCTGATGGCGTCCCGTCAGAACGCCCCAAGGTGGCATTGATAGATGCTCTAGTAGCGCCTTGGTCCTTCAGTCTAGCTTATGTCTTTCCACCGTTTCCTCTTCTCCCTCGGCTGGTAGCCAGAATCAAACAGGAGAAGGCTTCGATAATTCTGATAGCGCCTGCGTGGCCACGCAGGACTTGGTATGCAGACCTAGTGGACATGTCATCGGTTCCACCATGGAAGCTGCCATCGAGGCAGGATCTTCTAATACAGGGTCCATTCAAGCATCCAAATCTAGTTTCTCTGCAACTGACTGCTTGGAGATTAAACGCTTAATTCTAGCTAAGCGTGGGTTCTCTGAATCAGTTATAGATACTCTGATCCAGGCCAGATAGCCTGTCACCAGGAAAATTTACCATAAGATATGGCGGAAATATCTTTGTTGGTGTGAATCCAAGGGTTACTCGTGGAGTAGGATTAGGATTCCAAGGATATTGTCTTTTCTCCAAGAAGGATTGGAGAAGGGATTGTCAGCTAGTTCCTTAAAGGGACAGATATCTGCTCTGTCTATCCTGTTACACAAGCGTCTGGCAGCAGTACCAGATGTTCAGGTGTTTGCACAGGCTCTAGTTAGAAAGAATCAAACCTGTCTATAAACCTGTGGCTCCTCCATGGAGTCTAAATTTAGTTCTTTCAGTTCTTCAAGGGGTTCCGTTTGAACCTTTACATTCCATAGATATTAAGTTATTATCTTGGGAAGTTTTGTTTTTGGTAGCTATTTCTTCTGCTCGAAGAGTTTCAGAATTGTCTGCTTTGCAGTGTAATTCACCCTATCTGGTGTTCCATGCAGATAAGGTTGTTTTGCGTACCAAACCTGGTTTCCTTCCAAAAGTGGTTTCTAATAAGAATATTAACCAGGAAATCATTGTTCCTTCTCTGTGCCCTAATCCAGTTTCTAAGAAGGAACGGCTGTTACACAATCTTGATGTGGTTCGTGCTTTAAAATTCTTTTTAAAAGCAACTAAAGATTTCAGACAAACATCATCCTTGTTTGTTGTCTATTCTGGTAAGAGGAGAGGTCAAAAAGTGACTACTACCTCTCTTTCCTTCTGGCTGAAAAGCATCATCCGATTGGCATATGAGACTGCTGGACAGCAGCCTCCTGAACGAATTACCACTCATTCCACCAGAGCTGTGGCTTCCACATGGGCTTTCAAGAATGAGGCTTCTGTTGAACAGATTTGTAAGGCAGCGACTTGGTCTTCACTGCATACTTTTGCCAAATTTTACAAATTCGATACTTTTGCTTCTTCGGAGGCTATTTTTGGGAGAAAGGTTTTGCAAGCAGTGGTGCCTTCCGTTTAGGTTACCTGACTTGTTCCCTCCCTTCATCCGTGTCCTAAAGCTTTGGTATTGGTATCCCACAAGTAAGGATGAATCTGTGGACTGGATACACCATGTAAGAGAAAACAGAATTTATGCTTACCTGATAAATTACTTTCTCTTACGGTGTATCCAGTCTACGGCCCGCCCTGGCAATTAAGTCAGGTTCAAATTTTTTTTTTTTAAACTACAGTCACCACTGCACCCTATGGTTTCTCCTTTTTCTCCTAACCGTCGGTCGAATGACTGGGGGGGCGGAGCCTGAGGGGGAGCTATATGGACAGCTCTGCTGTGTGCTCTTTTTGCCACTTCCTGTAGGGAATGAGAATATCCCACAAGTAAGGATGAATCCGTGGACTGGATACACCGTAAGAGAAAGTAATTTATCAGGTAAGCATAAATTCTGTTTTTTAAAAACCGGGCACTTTGCCATCAAAATTTACGTTCACTTTAATAGTGTTTGCTGTATGCTGTATATTACTAACGCATTTAACTCTGAGCTTGTTGAGCACAGTAAGGAGAACATGTGAGAGGCTCTAAGACCTTAAAATTCAGAAGCCAGCCCAAGTTTTTATGGCAGGAAACAATGGAACTAAACTTTACCCTCAAATTATATGCAAATAATGTTTGTTTCAGTTCATCAGCAACACATGCAAACACAAGACTAATTTGATGCTTTTGTTTTGTAAATTATTATGATTATTATATGTATGTGTGTGTGTGTAGTCCTTTTAGTACTTCATTGGCAAATGTTGCCAATGCTAATACCTATGTTAGTTGCCAACTATCACAAACCTTTTCCTGAAGATCATTGCTAACTGCTTTCTGCTGCAACAGTTAATTTTTGTATTTTACTCTTGGTTTTGCATGGGTGACACCATAGGAAATGGGAACTTTTTTTAAAAGTTTTTAAATTATGCCCCTTTGCATTTTTTTTTTTTCCAAATTTCATTTTTTGTTTTTTTGAGTGTGAGTTCCCTGGGTTGTTGGGCCTGTCACTTGCTGCTAGCTGTAATTAATTTAATTTGATCTCCCTCTTTCTCCATTCTCTTTCTTTCTCTCTTTCTCTCTCCTAGTTGTGGGTCTCTAATCCCTGTATGGATGAGCCAGAGTCTGACAGTCCGGCCAGTATCTTGGCCTCAGTGAGAGCACAGGAGGCACAGTTTGAATTGTTGTCTCGTGCTCTGGAAGAAGAGAGGAGACACGTCTCTGCTCAGCTGGATCGGGTTTGGGTGACCACACAAGAGGCACCTCCCCCACTCGCCAATGGCACCCTCACCCGTCGCCAGCAGGTAAAATACATGCAAATATGAATTGTGTGTTTTGGAAGGTTATTTAATGTTATCTAGAGTTTGCAGAACAAACTTATGTTAGGATGAGCTAGGCAGAAATTCTATTCTAAAACTATTAAGCGCTCAAAAGTAAATTTACATATATTGATAGCTTATGAGGTTTGGCTTTTCCAATTTAGTAGACCTATTTTATAAAAAGCTCTGTCTATATTGATAGCTATATATAATATATAAATACTATTAATAAGACTTATGCATAAATTCCCTGGTAGCGGCATTTAGCACTTTTTGCTGGCAGATTTATTAATGTGAAAGTGCAAAACGAAGATCGGTGCGAGTACAGATCTTTTTGTGTTGCACCTTCACACAAATCTGTAAATAATAATAATAATAATAAAAATAATAATAATAATAAAAAAAAAAGTTGCAGGCAAAGGCATTCAAGTTTTTTCTTTTACAAAGATATGACGAGTCCACGGATTTCATCCTTGTGGGATTTATCCTCTTGCTAACAGGAAGTGGCAAAGAGCACCACAGCAGAGCTGTATATATAGTTCCTCCCTCCTCTCCACCCCCAGTCATTCTCTTTGCCTGTGTTAGTAATAGGAAGAGGTAAAGTGAGGTGTTAGTTTTAGATTCTTCAATCAAGAAGTTTATGTTAAAATGGTACCGGTGAGTACTATTTTCCTCAGGGAGAAATGAATAAGGAATGAAGAGATTTTTCTGCCCTGAGGTTGATGATCTTAGCAGACGTTACTAAGATCCATTCTGGTTCCCACAGAGTTTCTGAAGGTAGTGCAAGAAAAATCTTCAGTGTGGAGACCGGTGTCGTGTCATGTTTTAAGCAACATTGAGGTATGTTCAGTCTTTTTTATTTCTGAGGAGACTTGTTATATCAGAATTGGCTGACATTTATTTCCCTGCAAGGGAAGGGGTAAGCAGTAGACCTATATGAAACTGAGGGTGTTACTGAAAGGCCTATTTATTTTTATAGCAATAACATATTGATATTATCTTTGGCAATATCTTTATTGGGGCTTGACACTTGGAGAGGCAGCTTGACTTATGTATTTTCTCTTACTTGGTGTATTCAGTCCACGGATTCATCCTTACTTGTGGGATATTCTCAATCCCTACAGGAAGTGGCAAAGAGAGCACACAGCAAAGCTGTCCATATAGCTCCCCTCAGGCTCCGCCCCCCCCAGTAATTCTCTTTGCCGCTCTAACAAGTAGCATCTCCACGGGAGGGTAAAGAGTTTGTGGTGTTAGATTTGTAGTTTTATTTCTTCAATCAAGAGTTTATTTTAAAATAGTGCCGGTTTGTACTATTTACTCTGAGGCAGAAAGTGATGAAGATTTCTGCTGAGAGGAAAAAGATTTTAGCATGTTGTAACTAAAATCCATTGCTGTTCCCACACAGGACTGTTGAGTACCGGAGAACTTCAGTTGGGGGGAACAGTTTGCAGGGTTAACTGCTTAAGGTATGCTCAGTCATTTATTTCTAACAAGACCTGGTAATGCTAGAAGACTGACAGAAATCCCCATGAGGGAAGGTAAGCCATTTTCTGAGATGCAGTATAGAAGGATTGCTTCAGTTAAGGGCTTAAATACTGGTAGATACTGTGATGGGCTAAATCGATTATTTTATTAATGGAATCTTATATTTATTTAAGTGTTTGAAACGTTGTAAACACTTTTTGGGGTTTTTATTTCGCCTGGCATATTATCAGACACCTAGTCTGACTCAGGAAGGCCCCATAACTCTGGACTGAAGAGTGAGGGGGCCTCATTTTCGCGCCTCAGTTGCGCAGTTGAATTTCAAGACAGCTCATGCAGCTTCATATGTAGAGTCCTGAGAGTGCAGGCGGACATCAAGGAGGCTTATATTTCTGCTACAAATAACCCTAAGGGAAGGTAGGGCCGCAGCAAAGACACTGGCACCGTGCTGTAGTGTGTTAAACCGGTTGTTTACTGCAATTTGCTCCGGTTTGGTCAATAAGGGGTTAATTGATTTGAAAATTTGTGTGCAATCATTTCAAAGCATTAGGATCATGTGGTGAAATTTTCATAAAGATCGGATGTTTTTTGGTAATTTGGAAAAAAAGTGTGTGCTTTTTATTATTTAAAGACACAGTAACGTTTTTTCAAAAAGTGATTTTTTTCTGTATTGAAGTGCTGTATAAGTCTGTCAAACATGTCTGAGACTTCAGATAGACCTTGTTCTTTATGTTTAAAAGCCATGGCGTTACCCCCATTGCATTTATGTGTAAAGTGTGCTAAAACATCTAAGCATTTTAAAGACCATCCAGTGACACTTAAAAATGTAGCCCAAGATGATTCTTTAACAGAGGGTAATGAGGATAGTCCTTCTTCCTCTCCCCATGTGTCGACACCAGTTACGCCCGCGCAAGCGATGCCTAGTACCTCTAGCGCATTGGCCCCTATTACTTTACAACAATTAGCAGCAGTAATGGATAATTCCCTTGCAGCATTTTTATCCAAACTGCCAGTTTTTCCAAGAAAGCGCGATAGCTCAGTTTTAAATACAGAGGATGAGCAATCAGACGCTTTTGGATAATTTATTTGTAGTACCCTCACAAAACTCAGAAGTAGCAGTGAGGGAAGGTCTGTCTGAGGGAGAAATTTCTGATACAGGAAAAGTTTCTCAGCGGGCAGATTCAGATTCCTTAGCGTTTAAATTTAAGCTGGAGCACCTCCGCGTACTGCTTAAGGAGGTTTTAGCTACGCTGGATGATTGTGACCCCGTGGTGGTCCCAGAAAAATTGTGTAAGATGGACAGGTTTTTAGAGGTCCCTGTTTACACTGAGGCATTTCCGATCCCAAAGAGGGTGGCGGATATTGTGACTAGGGAGTGGGAGAGACCAGGTGTACCCTTTGTCCCCCCCCCTATCTTTAAGAAAATGTTCCCCATAAACGACCCCAGGCGGGACGAGTGGCAGACGGTCCCTAAGGTAGAGGGGGCTGTTTCAACACTTGCTAAGCGTACAACTATACCAATAGAGGACTGTTGTGCTTTCAAAGATCCTATGGATAAAAAATTGGAAGGATTGCTGAAGAAATTTTTTGTTCAGCAAGGTTTTCTACTTCAACCAATTGCCTGCATTATTCCTGTAACTACTTAAGCGGCTTTTTGGTTCGAGGCCCTGGAGGAGTCGCTCCAGAGGGAGACTTCATACGATGAGGTCATGGATAGAATTCATGCTCTAAAGCTGGCTAATTCTTTTATCACTGATGCTCTTCTCCAGTTAGCTAAACTAGCGGCGAAAAACTCAGATTTTGCCATCATAGCGCGAAGAGCGCTTTGGCTCAAATCATGGTCGGCGGATGTGTCGTCCAAAACAAAACTGTTAAGAGCTGAAAGAAATTATTTCAGATATCACTGGGGGCAAGGGTCATGCCCTTCCACAAGATAGGCCGTTTAAGGCCAAAAACAAGGCAAATTTTCGCTCCTTTCGCAACTTCAGGAGCGGACCTGCTGCAACCTCTGCTGTCGCTAAGCAAGATAACGCTTCCCAGCCCAAAGCAACCTGGAAACCCTTGCAGGGCTGGAATAAGGGTAAACAGGCCAAGAAGCCTGCTACCAAGACAGCATGAAGGGGTAGCCCCCGATCCGGGACCGGATCTAGTAGGGGGCAGACTTTCTCTCTTTGCTCAGTCTTGGGCAAGAGACGTTCCGGATCCCTGGGCGTTAGAAATAGTTGCTCAGGGGTACCTTCTAGAATTCAAGGATTCTCCCCCAAGGGGAAGGTTCCACAGTTCTCGTTTGTCTTCAGACCAAACAAAGAAACAGGCATTCTTACGCTGTGTAGATGATCTCCTGAAAATGGGAGTAATACACCCAGTTCCAATTGCAGAACAAGGACTGGGCTTTTACTTAAACCTGTTCGTAGTTCCCAAAAAGGAGGGAACTTTCAGGCCAATCCTGGATCTAAAGATTCTAAACAAATTCCTCAGAGTTCCGTCTTTCAAGATGGAAACCATTCGGACAATCTTGCCGATGATCCAGGAAGGTCAATATATGACTACCGTGGATCTAAAGGATGCGTACCTACATATTCCTATCCACAAAGATCACCATCAGTTCCTAAGGTTCGCCTTTCTGGACAAACATTACCAGTTTGTGGCCCTTCCTTTCGGGTTGGCCACCGCTCCCAGAATTTTCACAAAGGTGCTAGGGTCCCTTCTGGCGGTGCTAAGATCGCGGGGCATTGCAGTGGCACCTTACCTAGACGACATATTAATACAGGCGTCGTCTTTCCACAGAGCCAAGGCTCATACGGACATTGTTCTGGCTTTTCTAAGGTCTCACGGGTGGAAGGTGAACGTAGAAAAAAGTTCTCTGTCCCCGCTTACAAGGGTTCCCTTCCTGGGAACACTAATAGACTCGGTAGAAATGAAAATCTTTCTGACAGAGGTCAGGAAGTCCAAACTGTTGAACACCTGCCGAGCTCTTCATTCCATTCCTCGGCCTTCTGTGGCTCAGTGCATGGAGGTAATTGGTTTAATGGTGGCGGCAATGGACGTAGTCCCTTTTGCCCGAATTCATCTCAGACCACTGCAACTGTGCATGCTCAAGCAGTGGAATGGGGATAACGCAGATTTATCTCCTCAAATACAAATGGACCAGAAAACCAGAGACTCTCTTCTCTGGTGGTTGTCTCAGGATCACCTGTCTCAGGGAATGTGCTTCCGCAGACCGGAGTGGATCATCGTAACGACCGACGCCAGTCTGTTAGGCTGGGGTGCGGTCTGGAACTCCCTGAAGGCTCAGGGTCTATGGTCTTGGGAAGAATCTCTTCTCCCAATAAACATTTTGGAGCTGAGAGCGATATTCAACACGCTCCAAGCATGGCCTCAACTAGCGGAGGCCAAATTCATCAAATTTCAGTCGGACAACATCACGACTGTAGCGTACATCAATCATCAGGGAGGAACAAAGAGTTCCCTAGCGATCAAGGAAGTATCCAAGATCATCAAATGGGCGGAGGATCACTCCTGCCATCTTTCTGCAATTCACAACTGGGAGGCGGATTTTCTAAGTCGTCATACTTTTCATCCGGGGGAGTGGGAACTCCACCCGGAGGTTTTTGTTGAGCTGACCCAGCTATGGGGCATTCCAGAATTGGATCTGATGGCGTCCTGTCAGAACGCCAAACTTCCCCTTTACGGATCCAGATCCAGGGATCCCAAGGCGGCATTGATAGATGCTTTAATAGCGCCTTGGTCATTCAGTCTAGCTTATGTCTTTCCACCGTTTCCTCTTCTCCCTCGGCTAATAGCCAGAATCAAACAGGAGAAGGCTTCGGTAATTCTGATAGCGCCTGCGTGGCCACACAGGACTTGGTATGCAGACCTAGTGGACATGTCATCGGTCCCACAATGGAAACTGCCATCGAGGCAGGATCTTCTAATTCAAGGTCCTTTCAAGCATCCAAATCTAGTTTCTCTGCAACTGACTGCTTGGAGATTGAACGCTTAATTCTAGCTAAGCGTGGTTTCTCTGAATCAGTTATAGACACTCTGATACAGGCCAGAGAGCCTGTCACCAGGAAAATTTACCATAAGATATGGCGGAAATATCTTGGTTGGTGTGAATCCAAGGGTTACTCGTGGAGTAAGGTTAGGATTCCAAGGATACTAGCTTTTCTCCAAGAAGGATTGGAGAAAGGTCTGTCAGCTAGTTCCTTAAAGGGACAGATATCTGCTCTGTCTATTCTGTTACATAAGCGCCTGGCAGCTATACCAGACGTTCAGGCGTTTGCACAGGCCCTAGTTAGAATCAAGCCTGTTTACAATCCTGTGGCTCTTCCTTGGAGTCTAAATTTAGTTCTTTCAGTTCTTCAAGGGGTTCCGTTTGAACCTTTACATTCCATAGATATTAAGTTATTATCTTGGGAAGTTTTGTTTTTAGTAGCCATTTCTTCGGCTCGAAGAGTTTCTGAATTGTCTGCTTTGCAGTGTGATTCACCCTATCTGGTGTTCCATGCAGATAAGGTTGTTTTGCGTACCAAACCTGGTTTTCTTCCAAAAGTGCTTTCTAATAAGAATATTAACCAGGAAATTATTGTTCCTTCTCTGTGTCCTAATCCAGTTTCTAGGAAGGAACGACTTTTACACAATCTTGACGTGGTTCGTGCTTTAAAATTCTATTTAAAAGCAACTAAAGTTTTCAGACAAACATCATCCTTGTTTGTCGTCTATTCTGGTAAGAGGAGAGGTCAGAAAGCGACTGCTACCTCTCTTTCCTTTTGGCTGAAAAGCATTATCCGATTGGCTTATGAGACTGCTGGACAGCAGCCTCCCGAATGAATTACAGCTCATTCCACCAGAGCTGTGGCTTCCACATGGGCTTTTAAGAATGAGGCTTCTGTTGAACAGATTTGTAAGGCAGCGACTTGGTCTTCACTGCATACATTCGCCAAATTTTACAAATTCGATACTTTTGCTTCTTCGGAGGCTATTTTTGGGGGAGAGGTTTTGCAAGCAGTGGTGCCTTCCGTTTAGGTGACCTGACTTGTTCTTTCCATCCGTGTCCTAAAAGCTTTGGTATTGGTATCCCACAAGTAAGGATGAATCCGTGGACTGAATACACCAAGTAAGAGAAAACAGAATTTATGCTTACCTGATAAATTACTTTCTCTTACGGTGTATTCAGTCGACGGCCCGCCCTGACATTTTAAGTCAGGTTCAAATTTAATTTAAAATAACTACAGTCACCACTGCACCCTATGGTTCTCCTTTTTCTCCTAACCGTCGGTCGAATGACTGGGGGGGCGGAGCCTGAGGGGAGCTATATGGACAGCTTTGCTGTGGGCTCTCTTTGCCACTTCCTGTAGGGATTGAGAATATCCCACAAGTAAGGATGAATCCGTGGACTGAATACACCGTAAGAGAAAGTAATTTATCAAGTAAGCATAAATTCTGTTTTTTATTCAGGGCTGCAGTTTTATGTTATGTTCTGGGGACCACATGACTTTACTCAAACCGCTTCCCATGCGGTTAGTCGGTTTGTAGATGCGACGTCCATGATGGGCGGGGCCTATTTCGCACGCTCAGACGCGCAGTTTCCTCTCACTAGGAAGGCAGCAGGCATCAGCTCCGGTGGGGCCTAAATGTATTTTCCAGTCACCGTATCGTTGTTGAGTCTATTTTTAGTACCCTGAGGGTAGGTAGGCGCCACAGCAGAGCTGTGGCGAGGTGCAGGGGCTGTTTTTATTATTTAAGTATATTTTTTGAATAAAAATGTCTCCTTAAAGGGTGATTTCACTTTGCTTGCAGGGTGCAATAATTTTTGGAAAAATTAAACTTATTTACAATTGTTTAAGCGTTAAGAACGTTTTTAGGGCAGTTTGGAATAATTGTTGCTCTTTTTATTCCTTAAAGGCGCAGTACGTTTTTTTGCAAAAAGGTTTTTTTTAATCAATTAAGGTGATTTTGCGACTATTGTGGCTATGTCTAGTCTGTTTAACATGTCTGAACTTGAGGAAACTCCTTGTTCTATGTGTTCAGAAGCCATTGTGGAAACCCCTCTTACTTTGTGTACCCCTTGTACTGAAAGGGCCTTACAATGTAAAAAGCATATTTTATGTAAAGAAAGTGTGCCTAAGGAGGATTCTCAGTCTGAAGAGAATCAGGATATGCCATCAAATTCTCCCCAAGTGTCACAACCATTAACGCCCACGCAAGCGACGCCCGAGTTCCTCTAATGTGTCTAATTCTTTTACTCTGCAGGATATGGCTGCAGTTATGTCAACTACCCTTACAGAGGTATTATCTAAGTTACCAGTGTTACAGGGTAAACGCAGTAGGACAGGAATTAATGTGAATACTGAGTCCACTGATGCTTTGTTGGCTATTTCCGATGTGCCCTCACAGGGATCTGAGTTGGGGGTCAGGGTAATTTTGTCTGAGGGAGAACTTTCGGACCCTAGAAGACCGATTTGGACGTTATGTCCTTTAAATTTAAGCTAGAACACCTCCGCCTGTTACTTCGGGAGGTATTAGCGACTCTGGATTACTGTGACCCTATTATGGTTCCACCAGAGAAGATTATTAAGGAGGAGTGGGACAGACTGGGTATACCGTTTTCTCCCCCTCCTAATTTCTTCTAATAGATACGACGAGTCCACAAATTCATCCTTACTTGTGGGATATTATCCTCCTGCTAACAGGAAGTGGCAAAGAGCACCACAGCAGAGCTGTATATATAGCTTCTCCCTTCTCTCCACCCCCAGTCATTCTCTTTGCCTATACTAGTAATAGGAAGAGGTAAAGTGAAAGAGGTGTTAAAATGATAGTTTTTATTTTCTTCAATCAAGATTTTTTTTTTTTTTAAATGGTACCGTTGAGTACTATTTTTCCTCAGGCAGCATATGGAAGAAGATTTCTGCCTGGAGGTTGATGATCTTAGCAGTTGTCACTAAGATCCAGATGAGTTCCCACAGAATGGCTGAGGAGTACTAGAGAAGCTTCAGTGTGGGGAATGTTTTCATGCTACAAGCATTGAGGCATGTTCAGTCATTTACTTCTGAAGAGACACTGATATTTCAGAACAGGCTGACATAGTTCCCATGAGGGAAGGGGTAAGCAGTAAACCTATAGATAGAAGGGGTATTACTGGAGACCTGTGTGTGAATCGTTTATGGGCTAAATGCAGTAAGATAATGATGGCTGCATGGTTAGACACTGAGGCAGCAGTTTTTATTGGCACAAACGGTTTTATAATCACTGGTGCTGGGCATTGTGCTGGGGGTTTCACTTGGCTTATTGTACATTTAGGATACTTAGACCCACATGGCTAGTTACTATACCGCTTCATTGCGTTTTTTTGAGGCTGAGAGTACATCGCATATGATGGGCGGGGCCTAATTTTCGCGCCTCAGATGCGCAGTTGATCTTCACAGAAGGCAGCAAACTTAAGCATCGGTTGGGCCCAAACTAGAGAGCTAGGCTACCGGAGTCATAGTGAGACTTGTCAGACCCCTGAGGGCAGGTAGGCAGGTGCAGGGGGTTGTTAAGTTGTTTTTCATAACGTTTTGGGAATAACATTTTTTTCTTAGAGGGTTAATTTGTCCCTTACTTGTGGTGCAATATTAGGCTACAATATAAAAAGGATATATGCTAAAATTGTGAACGTTAGAGCATTTTGAAGCAGATTTGCAAAGATTGTGCGCTTTTTTTACTCTTAAAGGCGCAGTACCGTTTTTCAAACTTGGTGTTTTTTTTCCAATAAATAAAGTGTTTTCAAGACTTTTTGTGGTTATTACTAGCCTGTTCAACATGTCTGACATTGAGGAAAGTCAATGCTCTATGTGTTTAGAAGCCATGGTGGAACCCCCACTTACATTGTGTCCCTCTTGTACTGAAAGGGCCTTACATTGCAAAGAATATATTTTAGGTGATAAAAGTATTTTTCATGTAATTAGCAAGAGTCCATGAGCTAGTGACGTATGGGATATACATTCCTACCAGGAGGGGCAAAGTTTCCCAAACCTTAAAATGCCTATAAATACACCCCTCACCACACCCACAATTCAGTTTTACAAACTTTGCCTCCGATGGAGGTGGTGAAGTAAGTTTGTGCTAGATTCTACGTTGATATGCGCTCCGCAGCAAGTTGGAGCCCGGTTTTCCTCTCAGCGTGCAGTGAATGTCAGAGGGATGTGAGGAGAGTATTGCCTATTTGAATGCAGTGATCTCCTTCTACGGGGTCTATTTCATAGGTTCTCTGTTATCGGTCGTAGAGATTCATCTCTTACCTCCCTTTTCAGATAGACGATATACTCTTATATATACCATTACCTCTGCTGATTCTCGTTTCAGTACTGGTTTGGCTTTCTACAAACATGTAGATGAGTGTCCTGGGGTAAGTAATCTTATTTTCTGTGACACTCTAAGCTATGGTTGGGCACTTTGTTTATAAAGTTCTAAATATATGTATTCAAACATTTATTTGCCTTGACTCAGAATGTTCAACTTTCCTTATTTTTCAGACAGTCAGTTTCATATTTGGGATAATGCATTTGAATTAATCATTTTTTCTTACCTTCAAAAATTTGACTCTTTTTTCCCTGTGGGCTGTTAGGCTCGCGGGGGCTGAAAATGCTTCATTTTATTGCGTCATTCTTGGCGCTGACTTTTTTGGCGCAAAAATTCTTTTCCGTTTCCGGCGTCATACGTGTCGCCGGAAGTTGCGTCATTTTTTTGACGTTATTTTGCGCCAAAAATGTCGGCGTTCCGGATGTGGCGTCATTTTTGGCGCCAAAAGCATTTCGGCGCCAAATGATGTGGGCGTCTTGTTTGGCGCTAAAAAAATATGGGCGTCGCTTTTGTCTCCTCATTATTTAAGTCTCATTATTTATTGCTTCTGGTTGCTAGAAGCTTGTTCACTGGCATTTTTTTCCCATTCCTGAAACTGTCATTTAAGGATTTTGATCAATTTGCTTTATATGTTGTTTTTTCTATTACATATTGCAAGATGTTCCACGTTGCAACTGAGTCAGAAGTTACTTCAGGAAAATCACTGCCCGGGGCTGGAGCTACCAAGCTAAGTGTATCTGCTATAAATTTTTGGTATCTGTTTCTCCAGCTGTTGTTTGTATTGCATGTCATGACAAACTTATTAATGCAGATAAAATTTCCTTTAGTACTGTTATATTACCTGTTGCTGTTCCATCAACATTTAATTTTCAGAGTGTTCCTGATAAACATAAGAGATTTTATTTTTTAAATCCATTTAGAAGGCTATGTCTGTTATTTCTCCTTCTAGTTTACATAAAAGTCTTTTAAAACTTCTCTTTTTTCAGATGAATTTTTAAATGAACATCATCGTTCTGATACTGATAATGGTTCTTCTGGTTCAGAAGTTTCTGTCTCAGAGGTTGATGCTGTTAAATCTTTGTATTTGTTCAAGATGGAATTTATTCGTTCTTTATTTAAAGAAGTATTAATTGCTTTAGATATAGAGGATTCTGGTCCTCTTGATACTCCTAAACGTTTAAGCAATTATATCCTGTGCCATCTGACAGATTAGAGTTTTTTGGGACAAAATCCCTAAGGTTTGGGGCTGTCTCTATTCCTGCTAAAATGTACTACTATTCTTACGGCAGATAGTACTAAATTTAAGGATCCTTTAGATAAGAAATTGAATCCTTTCTAAGAAAAGTTTACTTATGTTCAGGTAATCTTCTTAGACCTGCTATATTTTTACCGGATGTTGCTGCAGCTTCATCTTTTTGGTTAGAAGTTTTAGCGCAACAAGTAACAGATCATAATTTTATAGCATTATTTTTATTCTATAACATACTAATAATTTTATTGGTGATACCATCTTTTGATATCATTTGAGTTGATGTCAGGTATATGTCTCTAGCTATTTTAGCTAGAAAAGCTTTATGGATTTAACTTGGAATGCTGATATGTCTTCTAAGTTAACTTTGTTTTTCCCTTTCTTTCCAGGGTAATAATCATTTTTTCGTTCTTTTTCTCATAATAAGGAACAAAAGCCTGATCCTTCATCCTCAGGAGCGGTATCAGTTTGGAAACTATTTCCAGTTTGGAATATATCCAAGCCTTATAGAAACCTATAGTCAGCTCCTAAGTACCCATGAAGGTGCGGCCCTTTTTCCAGTTCAGCTGGTATGGGGCAGATTACGTTTTCTTCAAAGGAGTTTGGATCAATTCCGTTCTCAATCTCTGGTTTCGGAACATTGTTTCAGAAAGGTACAGAATTGGCTTCAGTTAAGGCCTCCTGCTAAGAGATTTTTTTTCTTTCCCGTGTCCCAGTTAACACAGCAAGGCTCAGCATTTCTGAAATGTGTTTCAGATCTAGAGTTGGCTGGAGTAATTATGCCAGTTCCAGTTCTGGAACAGGGGCTAGGGTTTTATTTTATCTCTTCATTGTACCAAAGAAGGTCAATTCCTTCAGACCAGTTCCGGATCTATCAATATTGAATCGTTATGTATACCAACATTCAAGATGGTTACTGTAGGACTATTCTGCCTTTTGTTTAGCAAGGGCATTTTATGTCTACAATAGATTTACAGGATGTGTATCTGCATATTCCGATTCATTCAGATCACTTTTAGTGTCTGAGATTCTCTTTTTAGACAAGCATTACCAGTTTTGTGGCTCTACCGTTTGGCCCAGCCTCAGTTCCAAGAATTTTTTTCAAAGATTCTCGGTGCCCTTCTTTCTGTATTCAGAGAACAGGGTTTTGGTATTTCCTTATTTGGACGATTATCTTGGTATTTGCTCAGTCTTCTCATTCGAAGAATCTCATGCGATTCGACTTGTGTTGTTTCTTCAAGATCATGGTTGGAGGATCAATTTACCAAAAAGTTCATTGATTCCTCAGTCAAGGGTAACCTTTCTGGGTTTCCAGATAGACTCAGTGTCCATGACTCTGTCTTTAACAGACAAGAGACGTCTAAAATTGTTTTCAGCTTGTCGAAACCTTCAGTCACAATCATTCCCTTCGGTAACCTTATGCATGGAAATTCTAGGTCTTATGACTGCTGCATCGGACGCAATCCCCTTTGCTCGTTTTTCACATGCGACCTCTTCAGCTCTGTATGCTGAATCAATGGTGCAAGGATTACACAAAGATATCTCAATTTATATCTTTAAAACCGATTGTTCGACACTCTCTAACGTGGTGGACAGATCACCATCGTTTAATTCAGGGGGCTTCTTTTGTGCTTCCGACCTGGACTGTAATTTCAACAGATACAAGTCTCACAGGTTGGGGAGCTGTGTGGGGATCTCTGTCGGCACAAGGAGTTTGGGAATCTCAGGAGGTGAGATTACCGATCAATATTTTGGAACTCCGTGCAATTTTCAGAGCTCTTCAGTTTTGGCCTCTTCTGTAGAGAGAATCGTTCATTTGTTTTCCGACAGACAATGTCACAACTGTGGCATACATCAATCATCAAGGAGCGACTCACAGTCCTCTGGCTATGAAAGAAGTATCTCAAATTTTTTTGGTTTGGGCGGAATCCAGCTCCTGTCTAATCTCTGCGGTTCATATCCCAGGTGTAGACAATTGGGAAGCGGATTATCTCAGTCGCCAAACGTTGCATCCGGGCGAATGGTCTTTTCACCCAGAGGTATTTCTTCAGGTTGTTCAAATGTGGGAACTTCCAGAAATAGATCTGATGGCGTCTCATCTAAACAAGAAACTTCCCAGATATCTGTCCAGATCCCGGGATCCTTAGGCGGAGGCAGTGGATGCATTATCACTTCCTTGGAAGTATCATCCTGCCTATATCTTTCCGCCTCTAGTTCTTCTTCCAAGAGTAATCTCCAAGATTCTGAAGGAATGCTCGTTTGTTCTGCTGGTAGCTCCGGCATGGCCTCACAGGTTTTGGTATGCGGATCTTGTCCGGATGGCCTCTTGCCAACCGTGGACTCTTCCGTTAAGACCAGACCTTCTGTCTCAAGGTCCTTTTTTCCATCAGGATCTGAAATCCTTAAATTTACAGGTATGGAGATTGAACGCTTGATTCTTGGTCAAAGAGGTTTCTCTGACTCTGTGATTAATACTATGTTACAGGCTTGTAAATCTGTATCCAGAGAGATATATTATAGAGTCTGGAAGACTTATATTTCTTGGTGTCTTTCTCATCATTTTTCTTGGCATTCTTTTAGAATACCGAGAATATTACAGTTTCTTCAGGATGGTTTAGATAAGGGTTTGTCCGCAAGTTCCTTGAAAGGTCAAATCTCTGCACTTTCTGTTATTTTTCACAGAAAGATTGCTATTCTTCCTGATATTCATTGTTTTATACAAGCTTTGGTTCGTATAAAGCCTGTCATTAAGTCAATTTCTCCTCCTTGGAGTTTGAATTTGGTTCTGGGGGCTCTTCAAGCTCCTCCATTTGAACCTATGCATTCATTGGATATTAAATTACTTTCTTGGAAAGTTTTTTGTTCCTTTTGGCCATCTCTTCTGCCAGAAGAGTTTCTGAATTATCTGCTCTTTCTTGTGAGTCTCCTTTTCTGATTTTTCATCAGGATAAGGCGGTGTTGCGAACTTCTTTTGAATTTTTACCTAAGTTGTGAATTCCAACAACATTAGTAGAGACATTGTGGTTCCTTCATTATGTCCTAATCCTAAGAATTCTAAGGAGAAATCGTTGCATTCTTTGGATGTTATTAGAGCTTTGAAATATTATGTTGAAGCTACTAAGTCTTTCCGAAAGACTTCTAGTTTATTTGTTATCTTTTCCGGTTTTAGAAAGGCCAGAAAACTTCTGCCATTTCTTTGGCATCTTGGTTGAAATCTTTAATTCATCTTGCCTATGTTGAGTCGGGTAAAACTCCGCCTCATAGGATTACAGCTCATTCTACTAGGTCAGTTTCTACTTCCTGGGCGTTTAGGAATGAAGCTTCGGTTGATCAGATTGCAAAGCGGCAACTTGGTCCTCTTTGCATACTTTTACCAAATTCTACCATTTTTATGTATTTTCTTCTTCTGAAGCAGTTTTTGGTAGAAAAGTACTTCAGGCAGCGGTTTCAGTTTGAATCTTCTGCTTATGTTTTTCATTAAACTTTATTTTGGGTGTGGATTATTTTCAGCAGGAATTGGCTGTCTTTATTTTATCCCTCCCTCTCTAGTGACTCTTGTGTGGAAAGATCCACATCTTGGGTAGTCTTTATCCCATACGTCACTAGCTCATGGACATGAAAGAAAACATAATTTATGTAAGAACTTACCTGATAAATTCATTTCTTTCATATTAGCAAGAGTCCATGAGGCCCACCCTTTTTGTGGTGGTTATGATTTTTTTGTATAAAGCACAATTATTCCAATTCCTTATTTTATATGCTTTCGCACTTTTTTATCACCCACTTCTTGGCTATTCGTTAAACTGAATTGTGGGTGTGGTGAGGGGTGTATTTATAGGCATTTTAAGGTTTGGGAAACTTTGCCCCTCCTGGTAGGAATGTATATCCCATACGTCACTAGCTCATGGACTCTTGCTAATATGAAAGAAATGAATTTATCAGGTAAGTTCTTACATAAATTATGTTTTCTAAGGATGATTCTCAGTCTAAAGAAAATCAGGTTATGCCATCCAATTCTCCTCAAGTGTCACAACCTTTAACGCCCACTCATGCGACGCCAAGTACTTCTAGTGTGTCTAATTCTTTTACTCTGCAAGATATGGCTGCAGTTATGTCTACTACCCTTACAGAGGTATTATCTAAACTGCCAGGTTTACAGGGTAAGCGCAGTAGGTCCGGTATTAAGGTAAATGTTGAGCTCTCTCACAGTGTTCTGATTTGGGGGTCGGGTAATTGCTGTCTGAGGGAGAGCTTTCTGATTCAGGAAATGTGTTAACTCTGACAGATTCGGACGTGATGTCCTTTAAATTTAAGCTTGAACACCTCCGCCTGTTACTCCGGGAGGTTTTAGCGACTCTGGATGATTGTGACCCTATTGTAATACCACCAGAGAAATTGTGTAAGATGGATAAATATCTAGAGGTACCTACTTACACTTATGTTTTTCCAGTCCCTAAAAGAATTTCGGACATTGTTACAAATGAATGGGATAGACCAGGCATTCCGTTCTCTTCCCCCTCCTAATTTTGAGAAAATGTTTCCCATATCTGACACCAATCGGGATTCTTGGCAAACGGTCCCTAAGGTGGAGGGAGCTATTTCTACCGTAGCTAAGCGTACAACTATACCTATTGAGGACAGTTGTGCTTTCAAAGATCCTATGGATAAAAAATTAGAGGGTCTTCTAAAGAAATTGTTTATTCATCAGGGTTTTCTTCTACAACCTATAGCGTGCATTGTTCCAGTTACTACTGCAGCAGCTTTTTGGTTCAAGGCTCTAGAGGAGTCTCTTAAGGTTGAGACCCCATTAAATGATATTTTGGATAGAATTAAGGCTCTCAAGCTGGCTAATTCTTTTATTACCGATGCCGCTTTTCAAATGGCTAAATTAGCGGCGAAAAATGCAGGTTTTGCCATTTTAGCGCGTAGAGCGTTATGGCTTAAATCTTGGTCTGCTGATGTCATCAAAATCGAAGCTTTTAGCTATTCCGTTTAAAGGTAAGACCCTATTCGGGCCTGCATTGAAGGAAATCATTGCTGACATTATTGGAGGTAAAGGTCATGCCCTGCCTCAGGATAAGACTGTTAAGATGAGGGCTAAACAAAATAATTTTTGTTTTTTCGAAACTTTAAAGGAGGACCCTCTACTTCCTCTTCTGCCACAAAGCAGGACGGGAATTTTGCTCAATCCAAGTCAGTCTGGAGACCTAACTAGGCCTGGAATAAAGGCAAACAAGCCAAGAAGCCCGCTGCTGCTACCAAGACAGCATGAAGGGGCAGCCCCCGTTCCGGAACCGGATTTAGTAGGGGACAGACTTTCTCTCTTTGCTCAGGCAAGGGATGCTCACGATCCCTGGGCATTAGAAATTGTGACCCAGGGGTATCAGCTGGTATTCAAGGATTTTCTCCCAAGAGGGAGATTTCATCTTTCACGTTTGTCTGTAGACCAGACAAAAAGAGAGGCGTTCTTACGCTGTGTAAAAGACCTCTATACCATGGGGGTAATTTGTCCAGTTCCAAAACTAGAACAGGGACAGGGGTTTTACTCAAATCTGTTCGTGGTTCCCAAAAAAGAGGGAACTTTCAGACCGATTTTAGATCTAAAGTGCCTAAACAAATTTCTGAGTCCCATCGTTCAAGATGGAGACTATACGAACAATTTTACCAATGATCCAGGAGGGTCAATATATGACCACCATGGATCTGAAGGATGCGTATCTTCACATTCCTATCCACAAGGATCATCATCAGTTTCTAAGGTTCGCCTTTCTGGACCAACACTATCAGTTTGTGGCCCGCCCCTTCGGGTTGGCCACAGCTCCCAGAATCTTCGCAAAGGTGCTAGGGTCCCTTCTGGCGGTTCTCAGGCCACGGGGCATAGCAGTGGCGCCCTATCTAGACGATATTTTGATTCAGGCATCAACTTATCTGACCAAATCTCACACGGACATCGTGTTGGCATTTCTAAGAACTCACGGTTGGAAGTGAATATAGAAGAGTTCACTAGTTCCACTAACAAGATTTCCATTCTTGGGAACTCTGATAGATTCGGTAGACATGAAAATATTTCTGACGGAGGTCAGAAAGTCAAAGATTCTAAATACTTGCCGAGCGCTTCAGTCCATCCCTCGGCCATCAGTGGCTCAGTGTATGGAAGTCATTGGATTAATGGTAGCGGCAATGGACATCGTTCCATTTGCACGCTTTCATCTCAGACCACTGCAGCTGTGCATGCTCAGACTGTGGAATGGGGATTATGCGAATTTATCTCCTCAGATAGATCTAAATCAAGAGACCATAGAGACTCTTCTTTGGTGGTTGTCACAGGATCATCTGTCCCAGGGCATGTGCTTCCGCAGGCCAGCATGGGTAATAGTGACGACGGACGCCAGCCTCTTGGACTGGGGTGCAGTCTGGAATTCCCTGAAGGCTCAGGGCGTTTGGACTCGGCAGGAGTCTCTCCTATTAATCAATATTCTGGAACTGAGAGCAATATTAAACGCGCTTCAGGCATGGCCTCAGTTGGCTTTGGCCAAATTCATAAGATTCCAGTCGGACAATATCACGACAGTAGCATATATCAATCATCAAGGGGGAACAAGGAGTTCTCTAGCAATGATAGAGGTTTCAAAGATAATCCAATGGGCAAAGGCTCACTATTGCCATCTATCAGCAATCTATATCCCAGGAGTAGAGAACTGGGAAGCGGATTTTCTAAGTCGTCAGACTTTTCATCCGGGGGAGTGGGAACTCCATCCGGAGGTGTTTGCATCATTGATTCGTCAATGGGGCACACCGCAATTGGATCTAATGGCATCTCGTCAGAATGCCAAACTTCCTTGTTACGGGTCCATGTCAAGGGATCCCCAAGCTGTACTGATAGATGCTCTAGCAGTACTTTGGTCGTTCAACCTGGCTTATGTGTTTCCACCATTTCCTCTCCTGCCTCGTGTGATTGCGAGAATCAAACAGGAGAGAGCTTCGGTAATCCTAATAGCGCCTGCATGGCCACGCAGGAGGATCTAGTGGACATGTCATCTCTGCCACAGTGGAAACTTCCGTTGAGACAGGACCTTTTCATTCAAGGTCCGTTCCAACATCCAAATCTAAATTCTCTGCAGCTGACTGCCTGGAGATTGAACGCTTGATTTTATCTAAGCGGGGATTCTCTGAGTCGCTCATTGATACTTTGATTCAGGCTCGCAAGCCTGTCACTAGAAAGATTTACCATAAGATATGGCGTAAATATCTTTATTTGTGCGAATCCAAGGGCTACTCATGGAGTAGGGTTAGGATTTGTAGGATTTTGTCCTTTCTCCAAGAAGGATTGGAGAAGGGGTTATTAGCTAGTTCCTTAAAGGGACACATTTCTGCTTTGTCAATTCTACTACATAAGTGTCTGGCGGATGTCCCAAACTTTCAGTCTTTTTGTCAGGCTTTAATCAGAATCAAGCCTGTATTTAAACCTATTGCTCCGCCATGGAGTTTGAATTTAGTTCTTAATGTTCTTCAAGGGGTTCCGTTTGAACCCATGCGTTCCATAGATATTAAGCTTTTATCTTGGAAATTTTTGTTTTTAGTTGCTATCTCTTCTGCTCAAAGAGTTTGAGCTTTCTGTGTTACAATGTGATTCGACTTAACTTATATTCCATTCTGATAAGGTGGTTTTATGTACTAAACCTGGATTCCTTCCTAAGGTTGTTTCAAATAAGAATATTAATCAGAAAATTGTTGTTCCTTCTTTGTGTCCTAATCCTTCTTCTAAGAAGGAGCGTCTGTTTCTTAACTTGGATGTGGTTCGTTCCCTGAAGTTTTACTTACAAGCGACCAAGGATTTCCGTCAAACATCTTCTCTATTCGTTTATTCTGGAAAGCGTAGCCTCTCTACTATGGGAGTAATTTGTCCCGTTCCAAGACTGGAACAGGGGCAGGGGTTTTACTCAAATCTCTTTGTGGTTCCCAAAAAACCTATTGCTCCGCCATGGAGTTTGAATTTAGTTCTTAATGTTCTTCAAGGGGTTCCGTTTGCTACGGCTACCTCTTTCTTTTTGGCTGAAAAGCATCATCCGCCTGGCATATGAGACTGCTGGACAGCAGCCTCCTGAAAGGATTACGGCTCATTCTACTAGAGCTGTGGCTTCCACATGGGCTTTTAAAAGCGATGCTTCTGTTGAACAGATTTGTAAGGCTGCGATTTGGTCCTCCCTTCATACTTTTTCCAAATTTTACAAATTTTATACTTTTTGCTTCTTCTGAGGCTGTTTTTGGGAGAAAAGTTCTTCAAGCAGTGTCTCTGTCTTGTCCCTCCCTTTCATCCGTGTCCTGTAGCTTTGGTATTGTATCCCACAAGTAAGGATGAATCCGTTGACTCGTCGTATCTAGTAGAAGAAAAGGAAATTTATGCTTACCTGATAAATTGATTTCTTCTACGATACGACGAGTCCTCGGCCCTCCCTGTTTTTTTAGACAGATTATATTTTTTCAAAACTTCAGTCACCTCTGCACCTTTTAGCTTTTCTTTTCTCTTATACCTTTGGTCGAATGACTGGGGGTGGAGAGAAGGGAGGAGCTATATATACAGCTCTGCTGTGGTGCTCTTTGCCACTTCCTGTTAGCAGGAGGATAATATCCCACAAGAAATCCGTGGACTCGTCGTATCGTAGAAGAAATTAATTTATCAGGTAAGCATAAATTTCCTTTTTAAGAAAATGTATCCTATTTCAGACACCATTCGAGACTCTTGGCTGACTGTCCCTAAGGTGGAGGGAGCTATATCTACCCTGGCTAAACGTACAACTATTCCAATTGAGGACAGTTGTGCCTTCAAAGATCCTATGGATAAAAAATTAGAAGTTATTTATTCATCAGGGTTTCCTTTTACAACCAATAGCCTGCATTGTTCCAGTGACTACTGCAGCGGCTTTCTGGTTTGATGCCTTGGAAGAGTTTCTTAAAGCTGAGACTCCCTTAGAGGATATTTTAGATAGAATTAAGGCTCTCAAGCTTGCTAATTCTTTTGTCACAAATGCCACCTTTCAAATTGTTTAATTGGCGGCCAAAAATGCAGGATTTGCCATTTTAGCGCGAAGAGCGTTATGGATAAAATCGTAGATTGTGACCCACAGGTATCAACTGGAATTAAAGGGATTTCTCCCAAGGGGGAGATTTCTTCTTTCAAGATTGTCTGTAGACCAGATAAAAAGAGAGGCGTTCTTACATTGTATAAAAGACCTCTCTACTATGGGAGTAATTTGTCCCGTTCCAAGACTGGAACAGGGGCAGGGGTTTTACTCAAATCTCTTTGTGGTTCCCAAAAAAAGAGGGAACTTTGAGAAACTTGTTTAGACTCTTGAGATCTAAAATGGGTCTCAGAGTTCCATCGTTCAAGATGGAAACTATCCGAACAATTTTACCAATGATCCAGGAGGGTCAATATATGACTACCGTGGACTTGAAGGATGCATACCTTCATATACCTATTCACAAGGATCATCATCAATACCTAAGGTTTGCCTTTCTGGACAAACATTTTCAGTTTATGGCTCTTCCCTTCGGGTTGGCCACAGCACCCAGGATCTTCACAAAGGTTCTAGGGTCCCTTCTGGCGGTTCTCAGGCCATGGGGTATAGCAGTGGCGCCTTATCTGGACAATATCTTGATTCAGGCGTCGACTTATCTAACAAAGTCTCATACAGACATAGTGTTATCCTCACGGTTGGAAAGTGAATCTAGAAAAGTTTGCTAATCCCTCAGACAAGGGTTCCCTTCCTGGGAACACTGATGGATTCTGTAGCAATGAAGATTTTTCTGACGGAGGTCAGAAAGTCAAAAATTCTAAATACTTGTCGAACCCTTCAGTCCAATCCTCGGCCATCAGTGGCCCAGTGTATGAAAGTAATTGTATTGATAGTGGCAGCAATGGACATCATTCCATTTGCTCGGTTTCATCTCAGACCACTGCAACTGTGCATGCTCGGTTAGTGGAATGGGAGTATACAAATTTGTCTCCTCTGATAAATCTGGATGAAGAGACCAGAAACTCTCTTCTTTGTTGGTTGTCGCTGGATCATCTGTCCCAGGGGACGTGTTTCCGCAGACCCTCATGGGTGATAGTGATAACGGACGCCAGTCTTCTAGGCTGGGGTGCAGTCTGGAATTCCCTGAGAACTCGGGGTGTATGGACTCAGTTGGAGGCTCTACTTCCAATCAACATTCTGGAATTGAGAGCAATATTAAATGCGCTTCAGGCGTGGCCTCAGTTAGCTTCGGCCAAATTCATCAGGTTCCAGTCGGACAACATCACGACTGTGGCTTACGTCAATCATCAGGGAGGAACGAGGTGTTCCTTAGCAATGTCAGAAGTATCCAAGATAATTCAATGGGCGGAGACCCACTCTTGTTATCTGTCAGCAATCTATATCCCAGGAGTGGACAACTGGGAAGCGGATTATTTAAGCCGTCAGGCTTTTCATCTGGGGGAGTGGGAACTCCATCCGTAGGTATTTGCCTCTCTGATTCTTCGATGGGGCAAGCCGGAGTTAGATCTGATGACATCTCGACAGAATGCCAAGCTCTCAAGATACGGCTCTAGGTCGAGAGATCCTCAGGCCGAACTAATAGATGCCTTGGCAGTGCCTTGGACGTTCAACCTGACTTATGTGTTTCCACCGTTTCCTCTCCTTCCCCGGGTTATAGCTCGGATCAAACAGGAGAGAGCTTCAGTAATTCTAATCGCGCCTGCGTGGCCACGCAGGACTTGGTATGCAGATCTAGTGGACATGTCCTCTCTGCCTCCGTGGAAACTCTCAGTGAGACAGGACCTTCTCATTCAAGGTCCTTTCCATCATCCAAATCTAGTTTCTCTGCAGCTGACTGCTTGGAGATTGAACGCTTGATTTTATCTAAGCGGGGTTTCTCTGATGCGGTCATTGATGCGTTGATTAAGGCACGTAAGTCTGTCACTAGAAAGATTTATCATAAGATATGGCGTAAATATCTTTTTTGGTGTGAATCCAAAGGTTACTCATGGAGTAAGGTTAGGATTCCTAGGATTCTGTCTTTTCTCCAAGAAGGATTGGAGAAAGGGTTATCAGCAAGTTTCTTAAAGGGACAGATTTCTGCCTTGTCAATTTTGCTTCACAAGCGTTTGGCTGATGTTCCAGACGTTCAGTCTTTTTTTTTTCAGGCTCTAACCAGAATTAAAGGGACAGTACACTGTAAAATTGTTTTTCCATTAATGTATTTTAAATGACTTGTTATACCAACTGCAGAGTATAAAATATTTGAGAAATTCCATTTTCATGCTTATTTGTGTATATGAAGTAGCTGATTTTGTGCTTTGAAACCACAGCCTATTACAATGGGTTGAACTTAAAGGACCAGTCAACACATTAGATTTGCATAATCAATAAATGCAAGATAACAAGACAATGCAATAGCACTTAGTCTGAACTTCAAATGAGTAGTAGATTTTTTTTATAACAAATTTCAAAGTTATGTATATTTCCACTCCCCTTGTACCATGTGATAGCAATCGGCCTATCACAAATGCATATACGTATAGTCTGTGAATTCTTGCACATGCTCAGTAGGATCTGGTGACTCAAAAATTGTAAATATAAAAGACTGCACTTTTTTTTTAATGGAAGTAAATTGGAAAGTTGTTTAAAATTACATGCTGTATCTGAATCATGAAAATTTAATTTAACCGGAGTGTCCCTTTAAAGGTGATATCAGATCTCATTATGTTCTAAGTTTGTGTAAACAGACTTGCTTCCTTATCTTTTATTTGGCTGGAACACCAAAGCTCAATACATAGAGAGAACAATGGAAAATGATCATTTTATTACTTAACTATCCTGCATCCCACTGAAAGTGTAATCTCTTCTGCTGGCTGTGTATACTTAGGCTATTCAATAGCCTATACTCCAGTATTAATTTGTTCAGTGTAGGTGGCGATACCACAGGCTCAATCAGCTATTTCAAATGCTGAAATAGGAGTAAAGGAGCTACTTGTAACCAATTTAATACACTCTAGCAGGTTAAAAGTATCATTGGGAATAATTTAAAGGGGAGAAATTGTTTGGGTGAACTGTCCCTTTAAGCCTGTATTTAGACCAATTGCTCCACCTTGGAGTTTGATTTTAGTTCTTTGTTCTTTCATTATGTCCTAATCCTTCTTCTAAGAAGGAGCGTAAGTGGAGCGTAAGTTGCATAACCTGGACGTGGTCCGTGCCTTGAAGTTTTACTTGCAGGCGACTAAGGATTTCCGTCAATCATCTTCATTATTCATTGTTTATTCTGGAAAGCGTAGGGGTCAGAAAGCTACGGCTGCCTCTCTCTTTCTTTTTGGCTGAAGAGTATCATCCGTCTGGCGTATGAGACTGCTGGACAGCAGCCTCCTGAAAGAATTACAGCTCATTCTACTAGGGCTGTGGCTTCCTCAACAATGCTTCTGTTGAACAGATTTGCAAGGCTGCAACTTGGTCGTCTCTCCACACTTTTTTACAAATTTTACAAATTTTGATACTTTTGCTTCTTCTGAGGCTGGTTTTGAGAGAGAGGTTCTTCAAGCAGTGGTGCCTTCCGTTTAGGTCTCTGTCTTGTCCCTCCCTTTCATTCGTGTCCTGTAGCTTTGGTATTGTATCCCACAAGTAAGGATGAAATCCGTGGACTCGTCATATCTTGTAGAAGAAAAGTAAATTTATGCTTACCTGATAAATTAATTTCTTTTACGATAGGACGAGTCTACGGCCCACCCTGTCATTTTTTAAGACAGATTTAGATTATTTTATATTTTTATCAACTTCAGTCACCTCTGCACCTTTTGGCTTTTGCTTTCTCTTTCTAACTTCGGTCGAATGACTGGAGGTGGAGGGAAGGGAGGAGCTATATATACAGCTCTGCTTTGGTGCTCTTTGCCACTTTCTGTTAGCAGGAGGATAAATTCCACAAGTAAGGATTAAATTCGTGGACTCGTCATATCGTAGAAGAAATTAATTTATCAGGTAAGCATAAATTTACTTTTTTCCTTTTGTGGTCTTCACAGCTGGGGTATTAGTTCCCACAAGTAAGGATTTTCATGGACTATCACCACCAAGACAGAAAGGAATTTATCTAGTAAGAAGAAATTGTTTTTATACGTTGAGCTTATTATTATCAATAGATATTTTCAGCTCGTTTTGAGCGAGTTCCCCTTCCCTTCGTATTTTTTATTTCCCACACTTATCGAATCCTGCTCACTAATTTTTAGCTGCACTACAGCACAGCAGGCAGTTTAATTTGGCTGTGCTGCAGGTTTATCTTTTCTTGCCGCACTTTTGACCATTTTGTCTAATTTTCCTTAGGTAATGGTCCTCTGTACTCTTGGTGACCATCTCTGCCCTGAATTGCTGTGTGGAGGGGTACGATTTCCATTCTCCATAGAGTCAGTTTTATTTATGGGATTATAATTTGCTGAATTTTTTATTTTCATCTCACTAAGAGGGTTCTATTTTGTTCATACTTTATGCTAAAGTTTCTGGTTCCTTGTTTATTTTTTATTTATTTAATACACTAAATAAAGTGTTATTTGTTTTCTGTTTTTTGTCTCAAAGTAAGCAGCTCATATGCATCAACATGTCACATAGTAACATAGTGACATAGTAGATGAAGTTGAAAAAAGACTGAAGTCCATTGAGTTCAACCTATACAAATGTAAAATTCTTACAAAAAGCTCCAGTTAAACTTAAATAATCTCACTAAAAGGTGACCCATTTAGTTACTACCAATTATATCTATGAATTTTGTTTATAGTTAGAAATGTATCCAAACAATTTTTAAATGTTTCTATGGTATTGGCATTCACTACCTTCCACAATTTTATTACTCTTACAATTAAATAAACGTTTCCGTTGCAGGAGATTAAATCTCTTTTCCTCCAACTTTAAATTGTGAGCTCTTGTCACAAACAATTTTCTTGGAATAAACAGAGCTTCTGCCATCTCTGTATATGGGCCTTGAATATATTTATATAAAGTAATCATGTCACCTCTCAAGCGCCTTTTTTCTAAAGAAAATAGACCCAGTTTGGCTAGCCTCCCCTCATAGCTTAAATTCTCTAATGCTCTTATTAGCTTTGTGGCCCTTTTCTGAATTTTTTCTTTCATGTAATTGGCAAGAGTCCATGAGCTAGTGACGTATGGGATATACAATCCTACCAGGAGGGGCAAAGTTTCCCAAACCTCAAAATGCCTATAAATACACCCCTCAGCACATCCACAATTCAGTTTTACAAACTTTGCTTCCTATGGAGGTGTTGAAGTAAGTTTGTGCTAGATTTCTACGTTGATATGTGCTTCTCAGCATGTTGAAGCCCGGTTCTTCTCAGAGTACAGTGAATGTCAGAGGGATGTGAAGGGATTATCGCCTATTGAATACAATGGTCTTCCTAAAGGGGATCTATTTCATAGGTTCTCTGTTATCGGTCATAGAGATTCATCTCCTACATCCCTTTTCAGATCGACGATATACTCTTATATACCATTACCTCTACTGATTTTCGTTTCAGTACTGGTTTGGCTATCTGCTATATGTGGATGGGTGTCTTTTGGTAAGGGTGTCTCATTTTCTTAAGACACTCTCAGCTATGGTTTGGCACTTTATATATAAAGTTCTAAATATATGTTTGTACTTATATTTGCCATGATTCAGGTTTATTAGTATATTTCCTTTTTGCAGACTGTCAGCTTCATATCTGGGAAATGCTTTTTTTAAAAAAAAAATAAAAAAAAAATTCTTACCTGATGTTTTCACATTACATGTTGCTTGTCCATCAACATCTAATGCTCAGGATATTCCTGTAAATTTAAGAGAATTTATTTCTGATTCCATTCAGAAGGGTTTGTCTGCCATTCCGCCTTCTAATAAACGTAAAAGGTCTTTTAAAACTTCTCATTTTTTAATGACTGATAACATAATGATTTATCTATCTCTGATGAGGATCTGTCTGATTCAGAGGATCCTGCCTCAGATATTGACACTGACAAATCCTCTTATTTAAAATGGAGTATATTCGTTCTTTAGTAAAATAAGTGTTGATTGCATTAGATATAGAGGAGACTAGTCCTCTTGATACTAAAACTAGTAAACGTTTAAATTCGGTTTATAAACCTCATGTAGTTATTCCAGAGGTTTTTCAAGTTCCTGATGCTATTTCAGATATGATTTCTAAGGAATGGAATAGACTGGGTACTTCTTTTACTCCTTCAAGGTTTAAAAAATTGTTTCCTTTGCCTACTGATAGATTGGAGTTTTGGGAAAAGAAAGGCTGCCTCAACTTTTTGGTTGGAAACTTTAGCGCAACAAGTATCAGATCATAATGTGTATAGCATTGTTAAATTAATTCAACATGCTAATAATTTCATTTGTGATGCCATTTTTTATATAATCAGAATTGATGTTAGATATGTCTTTAGCTATTTTAGCTAGAAGAGCTTTATGGCTTAAATCTTGGAATGCTGATATGACTTCTAAATCAACATTGCTATCTCTTTCTTTCCAAGGTAATCAATTATTTGGTTCTCAGTTGGATTCTATTATTTCAACTGTCACTGGGGGAAAGGGAGCTTTTTTTGCCTCAGGATAAAAAATCTGATGGTAAATTTAAAGCTTCTAACCGTTTTCGTTCCTTTCGACAAAATAAGGAACAGAAACCTAGTCCTTCCCCTAAGGAATCGGTCTCCAATTGGAAGCCTTCCTCAATCTGGAATAAATCCAAGCCATTTAAGAGATCTAAACCAGCCCCCAAGTCCGCATGAAGGTGCGGCCCTCATTCCAGCTCAGCTGGTAGGGGGCAGATTAAATTTTTTCAAAAATGTTTGGATAAATTCAGTCCAAAATCATTGGATTCATTACATTGTCTCTCAGGGGTACAGAATAGGTTTCAGAGTAAGACCGCCTGTGAGAAGTTTCTTTCTCTCACGCATTCTAGTGAACCCAGAGAAAGCGCAGACTTTCCTGAAGTGTTTTTCAGACCTAGAGTTATCTGGGGTAATCGTGCCAGTTCCTTTTCAGGAACAGGGTCTGGGGTTTTATTCAAATCTGTTCATTGTCCCGAAGAAAGAATTCATTCAGATCAGTTTTGGATCTAAAAGTTTTGAATCGTTATGTAAGAGTACCAACATTCAAAATGGTGACTATAAGGACTATTCTGCCTTTTGTTCAGCAAGGGCATTATATGTCCACAATAGACTTACAGGATGCATATCTTCATATTCCGATTCATCCAGATCACTATCAGTTCCTGAGATTCTCTTTTCTAGACAAGCATTACCAATTTGTTGCTCTTCCATTTGGCCTAGCAACAGCTCCAAGGATCTTTTCAAAGGTTCTTGGTGCCCTACTCTCTGTAATCAGAGAGCAGGGTATTGCGGTGTTTCCTTATTTGGACGATATCATGGTACTTGCTCAGTCTTTACGTTCTGCAGAATCTCACACAAATCAGCTATTGTTGTTTCTTCAAAGACATGGTTGGAGGATCAATTTACCAAAAAGTTATTTGATTCCTTAGACAAGGGTAACCTTTTTAGGTTTCCAAATAGATTCAGTATCCATGACTTTGTCTCTAACAGACAAGAGACGTCTGAAATTGGTGGCAGCCTGTCAGAACCTTCAGTCTCAGTCATTCCCTTCAGTAGCTATGTGCATGGAGGTTTTAGGTCTCATGACTGCAGCATCGGACGCGATCCCCTTTGCTCGTTTTCACATGAGACCTCTTCAGCTTTGTATGCTGAACTAATGGTGCAGGGATTATACAAGGATATCACGATTAATATCCTTAAATCCCAATGTTAGACTATCTCTGACTTGGTAGTTAGATCACCATCTTATAGTTCAAGGGGCCTCTTTTGTTCGTCCAACCTGGACTGTGATCACAACAGATGCAAGTCTTTCTGGTTGGGGAGCTGTCTGGGGATCTCTGACAGCACAAGGGGTTTGGAAATCTCAAGAGGCGAGATTACCAATCAATAATTTAGAACTCCGTGCGATTCTCAGAGCTCTTCAGTTTTGGCCTCTATTGAAGAGAGAGCCGTTTATTTGTTTTCAGACAGACAATGTCACAACTGTTGCGTCTGTCAATCATCAGGGTGGGACTCACAGTCCTCAGGCTATGAAAGAAGTATCTCGGATACTTGTTTGGGCAGAATCCAGCTCCTGTCTAATTTCTGCGGTCCATATCCCAGGTATAGACAATTGGGAAGCGGATTATCTCAGTCGTCAAACTTTACATCCGGGAGAGTGGTCTCTTCACCCAGATTGTTTTTTCAAATTGTTCAGATGTGGGGGCTTCCAGAAATAGATCTGATTGCATCTCATCTAACGAGAAACTTCCCAGGTACCTGTCCAGGGATCCTCAGGCGGAAGCAGTGGATGCATTGACACTTACTTGGGGTTATCAACCTGCCTATATTTTTCCGCCTCTAGTTCTTCTTCCAAGAGTGATTTCCAAGATCATCATGGAGCAGTCATTTGTACTGCTGGTAGCTCCAGCATGGGCTCACAGGTTTTGGTATGCGGATCTTGTTCGGATGTCCAGTTGCCAACCCTGGCCACTTCCACTAAGGCCAGATAGATCTCAAGGTCCATTTTTCCATCAGGATCTCAAATCATTAAATTTGAAGTTATGGAAATTGAACGTTTAGTGTTTAGTAATAGAGATTTCTCTGACTCAGTGATTAATACTGTGTTGCAGGCTCGTAAATCTGTTTCTAGAAAGATTTATTATCGAGTTTGGAAGACTTACATTTCATGGTGTTCTTCTCATAGATTCTCTTGGCATTCTTTTAGAATTCCTAGAATTTTACAGTTTCTTCAGGATGGTTTGGATAAGGGTTTGTCTGCGAGTTCCTTGAAAGGACAAATCTCTGCCCTTTCTGTTTTATTCCACAGAAAAATAGCTAAACTCCTTGATATTCATTGTTTTGTACAGGCTTTGGTTCGTATCAAGCCTGTCATTAAATCAATCTCTCCTCCTTGGAGTCTCAATTTGGTTTTGAAAGCTTTAAAGGCTCCTCCGTTTGAGCCTATGCATTCTTTGGACATTAAATTGCTTTCTTGGAAAGTGTTGTTTCTTTTGGCCATTTCTTCTGCTAGAAGAGTTTCTGAATTATCTGCTCTTTCTTGTGAGTCTCCTTTTCTGATTTTTCATCAGGATAAGGCAGTTTTGCGGACTTCATTTAAATTCTTTCCTAAAGTTGTGAATTCCAACAACATTAGTAGGGAAATTGTTGTGCCTTCTTTGTGTCCACATCCTAAGAATTATTTGGAAAGCTCTTTACATTCTTTGGATGTGGTGAGAGCTTTGAAATATTATGTTGAAGCTACTAAAGATTTCAGGAAGACTTCTAGTCTATTTGTTATCTTTTCTGGTTCTAGGAAAGGTCAGAAGGCTTCTGCCATTTCTTTGGCATCTTGGTTAAAGCTTTTGGTTCATCACGCTTATTTGGAGTCGGGTAAATCCCCGCCTCAGAGGATTACAGCTCATTCTACTAGGTCAGTTTCCACTTCCTGGGCTTTTAAGAATGAAACTTCAGTTGATCAGATTTGCAAAGCAGCAACTTGGTCTTCTTTGCATACATTTACTAAGTTCTACCATTTTGATGATTTTTCTTCTTCAGAAGCAGTTTTTGGTAGAAAAGTTCTTCAGGCAGCTGTTTCAGTTTGATTCTTCTGCTTATAATTTCAGTTTTTTTCTTTTTCCATTATAAGATTAAAACTTATGATTTGGGTTGTTAATTTATTTTTTCAGCGAAATTGGCTGTCTTTATTTTTTATCCCTCCCTCTCTAGTGACTCTTGCGTGGAGTTCCACATCTTGGGTAATTGCTATCCCACTAGCTCATGGACTCTTGCCAATTACATGAAAGAAAACATAATTTATGCAAGAATTTACCTGATAAATTCATTTCTTTCATATTGGCAAGAGTCCATGAGGCCCACCCTTTTTATGGTGGTTATGATTTTTTTGTATAAAGCACAATTATTCCAATTCCTTTGTTTATGCTTTTGCTCCTTTCTTTATCACCCCACTTCTTGGCTATTCGTTAAACTGAATTGTGGGTGTGGTGAGGGGTGTATTTATAGGCATTTTGAGGTTTGGGAAACTTTGCCCCTCCTGGTAGGATTGCATATTCCATACGTCACTAGCTCATGGAATCTTGCCAATATATGAAAGAAATTAATTTATCAGGTAAATTCTTACATAAATTATGTTTTCTAGTTCTGCAATATCTTTTTTTTTTTTTGCGATCGGTCCCCAGAACTGCACTCCATACTCAAGGTGAGGTCTTACCAGGGCTTTATATAGTGACAGAATTATGCTTTCCTCCCTTAAATCAATGCCTCTTTTAATACATGCTAGTATCTTATTAGCCTTTGAAGCCGCTGCCCTGCATTGTGTACCCATCTTTAGCTTGTTATCTATTACTACCCCCAAATCCCTTTCCTCCTGTGTTTGGCTAAGTCTTGTCCCATTTAAAAAATATGCTGCCTGCTTATTTTTACTTCCAAAATGTAGGACCTTGCATTTTCCCGTATTAAATCTCATTTTCCATTTACCTGCCCATACTTCTAATTTTTGCAGGTCCTTTATTAACTTAAGTTCATCCTGCTCTGACCTAATGACCTTACTTAACTTAGTATGATCTGCAAAAATAGAGATGTCGCTATTTAATCCTTGCTCCAAGTAATTTATAAAAATATTGAAAAAAACAGGGCCCAGTACTGATCCTTGGGGGACTCAACTGATTACCTTTGTCCAATCTGAGTATGATCCATTTACTACTACTCGTTGCTCCCTAGTATTACATAGTCTCCATTTTACTCTTGTGGTGATATTGGATTTGCACTGGGACCGAAGGATATGCCAACACGCTGTGGACAACAGATTTGAGATTGTTACTTGTGTCCATTTTTTATGTGCCTGTCATTTTGCTATATCTTGTGAGCACGTGAGGCTATAATAAAAACTTTTATATCTACACTTGAATCCCTGTCTTTTGCGCTTCTCTCCTGTTCACACCATATAGATTTCCATTCGTATTGGGGTACCAGGTCCACCCTTTCAAGAGGAGCGGCAGAACAAGATTTTTTAAGAAATCATTGTGTTCTAAGGAGCCACACTGTTTGATTGCAACAGGATCTCAAGTATTTGTCACTTGTATATCGGGTTTTTACCCTAAAATTAAGCCCTGTTCCAAATTATTATGCAAATTCTATTTCAGTGTCACAAAGATTAAATATATATTTTTTTTTTTCAGTTTAACTCATGGATAGCATTGTGTCTCAGGGCTCTTTTGATCACTGAAAACAATCTCGGACACCTGTGATAATTAGATTGCCAGGTGAGCCCAATTAAAGGAAAAACTACTAAAGGAGGGTGTTCCACATTATTAAGCAGAGCACCATTTTCAAGCAATCTGGGGAAGAAAAAGGATCTCTCTGCTGCTGAAAAGAGTGAAATAGTTCAATGCCTTGGACGAGGTATGAAAACATTAGATATTTCACGAAAACTTAAGCGTGATCATCGCACTATTAAGAGATTTGTGGCTGATACAGAGCACAGACGGGTTTGTGCAGATAAAGGCACATTGAGGAAGATTTCTGCCAGATCCATGCATCGGATCAAGAGAGCAGCTGCTAAAATACCATTACATAGCAGCAAACAGATATTTGAAGCTGCTGGTGCCTCTGGAGTCCCACGGGCATCAAGGTGTAGAGTCCTCCAGAGTCTTGCAACTCTGCATAAACCTTCCATTCGGCCACCACTAACCAATGCTCACAAGCAGAAATGGCTGCATTGGGCAGAAGAATACATGAAGACTAATGATCAAACAGTCCTGTTCACTGAGTGCCGTGCAACACTGGAGGGTCAAGATGGATGGAGTAGTGGATGTTTGGTGGACGGCCACCCTGTTCCAACAAAGCTGCGACGTCAGCAAGGCGGTGGTGGAGTCACGTTTTGGGCCAGAATCATGGGAAGAGAACTGGTCAGCCTCTTTAGGGTCCCCGAAGGTGTAAAGATGACCTCTGCAAAGTATGTGGAGTTCCTGACTGACCACTTCCTTCCCTGGTACAGAAGGAAGAACTATGCTTTCCATAATAAAATCATCTTCATGCATGACAATGCACCATCTCATGCTGCAAAGAATACCTCTGCATCAATGGCTGCTATGGGGATAAAAGCAGAGAAAGTCATGGTGTGGCCTCCATCCTCCCCTGACCTCAATCCTATTGAGAACCTTTGGAGCATCCTCAAGCAAAAGATCTATGAGGGTTGGAGGCAGTTTACATCCAAACAGCAGCTCTGGGAGGCTATTCTGACATCTTGCAAACAAATTCAAGCAGAAACTGTCCAAAAACTCACAAGTTCAATGGATGCAAGACTTGTGAAGCTGCTATCAAATAAGGGGTCCTATGTTAAAATGTAACGTGACCTGTTAAAATGTTTAAAAAGTTAAAATGTTGTTCAAAGTTTGATTGAAATAGCTTTTGATTTCAGTAAATATGCTGCAAACACAACAAATGACAATTTTCAGTTCTTTACAACCTATAAAGTGTTTTGAAACTTACTGTGCGTAATAATTTGGAACAGTGCATTGCAAGTTTTTTTTTTTTATTTTGATAAAAAATACTGTTATCATTAAGAGGTTTGTTCAATAAAATTTGAATTGTACTCTTAATAGTTGATAACATGAGAATTATGCTGACTGTTGTTTACATAAATTATTTAGGTAAATAAGAAAGATATCATTGGCATAATAATTTGGAACAGGGTGTAGACTTTACATTGGGTCTTTGGTTGGGATCATACTTGATGTCCCTATTTATGTGAATGTTATTATTATTCAGATATGTTTTTAACTTTTTATCATTTATTCTAGGTTTTATATTGATTATTTTATTATTGTTTTTTATTGCCAGTTCTATAGTCAGGGTAATATTTAATACCTGTAGCGCTACTTAGTGTTTTTATACACTTTTGTCCTTTTTTGTGCTTTAACATTCTACCTACAGGCGACTGAGGATTTACGCCAGTCCTCTGCCCTGTTTGTTTCTCTGGAAAGCGTAAAGGTCAGAAGGCTACTGCTACTTCTCTTTCTCTCTGGTTGAGAAGTATAATTTGTTTTGCTTACGAGACTGCTGGTCAGCAGCCTCCTGAGAGAATTACAGCTCATTCCACAAGGACTGTCTCCTCTTCTTGGGCTTTCAAAAATGAAGCTTCTGTGGAACAGATTTTCAAGGCTGCAACTTGGTCCTCTCTGCATACTTTTTACAAATTTGAGGCTTCTTTTGGGAGAAAGGTTCTTCAAGTGGTGGTGCCTTCTGTATAGGTCTATCTGTCTTGTTCTCCCACCCTAGTCATACGTGTCCTCTAGCTTGGGTATTGGATCCCACTATTAATTGATGACATTGTGGACTCTCCATATCTTAGGAAAGAAAACAAAATGTATGCTTACCTGATACATTTCTTTCTTTCCGGATATGGAGAGTCCACGACCCCACCCTTAGACAGTTATTTTTCACTAAACCTCAGGCACCTCTACACTTTTGTGTTATTCCATTTCCCTTCGGTCGAATGACTGGGGATTATGGGTAGGGGAGTGACACTTAACAGCTTAGCTGTGGTGAACTTTGCCTCCTCCTGCTGGCCAGGACGTTGTGAACTCTCCATATCCGGAAAGAAAGAACTTTTTCAGGTAAGCATGCATTTTCTTATTCCATGGTGGTGAGAGTCCTTGAGCCCCTGCTCAATGGTTTCTATCATTGGTTGTTTTTCTCTTGTTAAGTGTATCCAGTCCACGGATCATCCATTACTTGTGGGATATTCTCCTTCCCAACAGGAAGTTGCAAGAGGATCACCCACAGCAGAGCTGCTATATAGCTCCTCCCCTAACTCATATCCAGTCATTCTCTTGCAAGCCTCAACCAAGATGGAGGTCGTAAGAGGAGTGTGGTGTTTTATACTTAGTTTATTCTTCAATCAAAAGTTTGTTATTTTTAAATGGTGCCGGAGTCTACTGTTTATCTCAGGCAGTATTTAGAAGAAGAATCTGCCTGCGTTTTCTATGATCTTAGCAGAAGTAACTAAGATCCATGGCTGTTCTCACATATTCTGAGGAGTGAGGTAACTTCAGAGAGGGAATGGCGTGCAGGTTTTCCTGCAATAAGGTATGTGCAGTTAATATTTTTCTAGGGATGGAATTTGCTAGAAAATGCTGCTGATACCGAACTAATGTAAGTAAAGCCTTAAATGCAGTTATAGCGACTGGTATCAGGCTTATTAATAGAGATACATACTCTTATAAAAATGTAATATAAAACGTTTGCTGGCATGTTTAATCGTTTTTATATGTATTTGGTGATAAAACTTATTGGGGCCTAGTTTTTTTCCCACATGGCTGGCTTGAATTTTGCCTAGTAACAGTTTCCTTAGGCTTTCCACTGTTGTAATATGAGTGGGAGGGGCCTTTTTTAGTGCTTTTCTGTGCAGATAAAAATACTGACAGAGACATTCAGCTTCCCTCTGCATGATCCAGGACATCTCTGGAGGGCTCAAAAGGCTTCAAAGTCGTTTTTGAGGGAGGTAAAAAGCCACAGTAGAGCTGTGGCAGTTGTTGTGACTGTTTGAAAAAAAACCCAAAAAACCCCCCCCAAAAAAAACGTTTTTGTCTTTTATTATTCAGTTTTGGGTATTAAGGGGTTAATCATCCATTTACAAGTGGGTGCAATGCTCTGCTAACTTGTTACATACACTGTAAAAATTTTGTTAGTGTAACTGCCTTTTTTCACTGTTATTTCAAATTTTGACAAAATTTGTGTTTCTTAAAGGTGCAGTAACGTTTTTTTATATTGCTTGTAAACTTGTTTAAAGTGTTTTCCAAGCTTGCTAGTCTCATTGCTAGTCTGTTTAAACATGTCTGACACAGAGGAAACTACTTGTTCATTATGTTTGAAAGCCATGGTGGAGCCCCATAGGAGAATGTGTACTAAATGTATTGATTTCACCTTAAACAGTAAAGATCAGTCTTTAACTATAAAAGAAATATCACCAGAAGATTCTGACGAGGGGGAAGTTATGCCGACTAACTCTCCCCACGTGTCAGACCCTTCGCCTCCCGCTCAGGGGATGCACGCTAATATGGCGCCAATTACATCAGGGACGCCCATAGCGATTACCTTGCAGGACATGGCTGCAATCATGAATAATACCCTGTCAGAGGTATTATCTAGGTTGCCTGAATTAAGAGGCAAGCGCGATTGCTCTGGGGTTAGGAGAAATACAGAGCGCACAGATGCTGTAAGGGTCATGTCTGATGCTGCGTCACAATATGCAGATCATGAGGACGGAGAGCTTCAGTCTGTGAGTGACATCTCTGATTCGGGGAAACCTGATTCAGAGATTTCTAATTTTAAATTTAAGCTTGAGAACCTCCGTGTGTTGCTTGGGGAGGTATTAGCTGCTCTGAATGACTGTAACACAGTTGCAGTACCAGAGAAATTGTGTAGGCTGGATAAATACTATGCGGTACCAGTGTGTACTGATGTTTTTCCTATACCTAAAAGGCTTACAGAAATTATTAGCAAGGAGTGGGATAGACCGGGGGTGCCTTTTTCCCCACCTCCTATATTTAGAAAAATGTTTCCAATAGACGCCACTACACGGGACTTATGGCAGACGGTCCCTAAGGTGGAGGGAGCAGTTTCTACTTTAGCAAAGCGTACTACTATCCCGGTTGAGGACAGTTGTGCTTTTTCAGATCCAATGGATAAAAAATTGGAGGGTTACCTTAAGAAAATGTTTATTCAACAAGGTTTTTTTTTACAGCCCCTTGCATGCATTGCGCCTGTCACGGCCGCGGCGGCATTCTGGTTTGAGGCCCTGGAAGAGGCCATCCATACAGCTCCATTGACTGAAATTATTGACAAGCTTAGAACACTTAAGCTAGCTAACTCATTTGTTTCTGATGCCATTGTCATTTGACTAAACTAACGGCTAAGAATTCCGGATTCGCCATCCAAGCGCGTAGGGCGCTATGGCTTAAATCCTGGTCAGCTGACTTCGAAGTCTAAATTACTCAACATTCCTTTCAAGGGGCAGACCTTATTCGGGCCTGGTTTGAAGGAAATTATTGCTGACATTACTGGAGGTAAGGGTCACACCCTTCCTCAGGACAGGGCCAAAGCAAAGGCCAAACAGTCTAATTTTCGTGCCTTTCGAAATTGCAAGGCAGGTGCAGCATCAACTTCCTCCGCTTCAAAACAAGAGGGAACTTTTGCTCAATCTAAGCAGGCCTGGAAACCTAACCAGTCCTGGAACAAAGGCAAGCAGGCCAGAAAGCCTGCTGCTGCCTCTAAGACAGCATGAAGGGACGGCCCCCTATCCGGCGACGGATCTAGTAGGGGGGCAGACTTTCTCTCTTCGCCCAGGCGTGGGCAAGAGATGTTCAGGATCCCTGGGCGTTGGAGATCATATCTCAGGGATATCTTCTGGACTTCAAAGCTTCCCCTCCACAAGGGAGATTTCATCTTTCAAGGCTATCTGCAAATCAGATAAAGAAAGAGGCATTCCTACGCTGTGTACAAGACCTCCTAGTTATGGGAGTGATCCATCCAGTTCCGCGGACGGAACAAGGACAGGGTTTTTACTCAAATCTGTTTGTGGTTCCCAAAAAAGAGGGAACCTTCAGACAAATTTTGGATCTAAAGATCTTAAACAAATTCCTCAGAGTTCCATCTTTCAAAATGGAAACTATTCGGACCATCCTACCCATGATCCAAGAAGGTCAGTACATGACCACAGTGGACTTAAAGGATGCCTACCTTCACATACCGATTCACAAAGATCATCATCGGTTTCTAAGGTTTGCCTTTCTAGACAGGCATTACCAATTTGTAGCTCTTCCCTTCGGGTTGGCTACAGCCCCGAGAATCTTTACAAAGGTTCTGGGCTCACTTCTGGCGGTTCTAAGACCGCGAGGCATAGCGGTGGCTCCGTATCTAGACGACATCCTGATACAGGCGTCAAGCTTTCAAGTTGCCAAGTCTCATACAGAGATAGTTCTGGCATTTCTGAGGTTGCATGGGTGGAAAGTGAACGAGGAAAAGAGTTCTCTATCCCCACTCACGAGAGTCTCCTTCTTAGGGACTCTTATAGATTCTGTAGAAATGAAAATTTACCTGACGGAGTCCAGGTTATCAAAACTTCTAAATGCTTGCCGTGTTCTTCACTCCATTCCGCGCCCTTCGGTAGCTCAGTGTATGGAGGTAATTGGCTTAATGGTAGCGGCAATGGACATAGTGCCATTTGCGCGCCTTCATCTCAGACCGCTGCAATTATGCATGCTGAGTCAGTGGAATGGGGATTACACAGATTTGTCCCCTCTGCTAAATCTGGATCAAGAGACCAGAGATTCTCTTCTCTGGTGGTTGTCTCGGGTACACCTGTCCAAGGGTATGACCTTTCGCAGGCCAGATTGGAATTTGTAACAACAGATGCCAGCCTTCTAGGTTGGGGTGCAGTCTGGAATTCCCTGAAGGCACAGGGATTGTGGACTCAGGAGGAGAAACTCCTTCCAATAAATATTCTGGAGTTAAGAGCGATATTCAATGCTCTTCTGGCTTGGCCTCAGTTAGCAACACTGAGGTTCATCAGATTTCAGTTGGACAACATCACGACTGTGGCTTACATCAACCATCAAGGGGGAACCAGGAGTTCCCTAGCGATGTTAGAAGTCTCAAAAATAATTTGCTGGGCAGAGTACCACTCTTGCCACCTGTCAGCAATCCATAGCCCAGGCGTGGAGAACTGGGAGGCGGATTTTCTAAGTCGTCAGACTTTCCATCCGGGGGAGTGGGAACTCCATCCGGAGGTGTTTGCTCAGTTGATTCATCGTTTGGGCAAACCAGAGTTGGATCTCATGGCGTCTCGCCAGAACGCCAAGCTTCCTTGTTACGGATCCAGGTCCAGCGACCCAGAAGCGATGCTGATAGATGTGCTAGCAGCGCCTTGGTTCTTCAACCTGGCTTATGTGTTTCCACCGTTTCCTCTGCTCCCTCGACTGATTGCCAAAATCAAACAGGAGAGAGCATCGGTGATTCTGATAGCACCTGCGTGGCAACGCAGGACTTGGTATGCAGACCTAGTGGACATGTCATCCTTTCCACCATGGACTCTGCCTCTAAGACAGGACCTTCTGATACAAGGTCCTTTCAATCATCCAAATCTAATTTCTCTGAGACTTACTGCATGGAGATTGAACGCTTGATTCTATCAAAGCGTGGCTTCTCCGAGTCAGTCATTGATACTTTAATACAGGCACGAAAGCCTGTTACCAGGAAAATCTACCACAAGATATGGAGTAAATATCTTTATTGGTGTGAATCCAAGACTTACTCATGGAGTAAAGTTAGGATTCCTAGAATATTGTCTCTTCTCCAAGAGGGCTTGGACAAAGGATTATCAGCTAGTTCCTTAAAGGGACAGATTTCTGCTCTGTCTATTCTTTCTCCAACATAGGTGTGTCCGGTCCACGGCGTCATCCTTACTTGTGGGATATTCTCTTCCCCAACAGGAAATGGCAAAGAGCCCAGCAAAGCTGGTCACATGATCCCTTCTAGGCTCCGCCTTCCCCAGTCATTCTCTTTGCCGTTGCACAGGCAACATCTCCACGGAGATGGCTCAGAGTTTTTTGGTGTTTAAATGTAGTTTTTATTCTTCTATCAAGAGTTTGTTATTTTAAAATAGTGCTGGTATGTACTATTTACTCTGAAACAGAAAAGAGATGAAGATTTCTGTTTGTAAGAGGAAAATGATTTTAGCAACCGTTACTAAAATCGATGGCTGTTTCCACACAGGACTGTTGAGATGAATTAACTTCAGTTGGGGGAAACAGTGTGCAGACTTTGCTGCTTGAAGTATGACACATTTCTAACAAGACTTGGTAATGCTGGAAGCTGTCATTTTCCCTATGGGATCCGGTAAGCCATTTTCTTAATAAGAATAAAGGGCTTCACAAGGGCTTTAAAGACTGGTAGACATTTTTCTGGGCTAAAACGATTACTTTATAAGCATTTTTAATAGATTATAGCTTTGAGGAGTTATTTTAATCTTGGGAATTATGTTAAAAAAACGGCAGGCACTGTATTGGACACCTTTTTCACTGGGGGCCTTTTCTAATCATAGGCAGAGCCTCATTTTCGCGCCACTAATGCGCAGTTGTTTTTGGGAAGCAAGGCATGCAGATGCATGTGTGAGGAGCTCAGATACACAGAAAAAGTTTACTGAAGGCGTCATTTGGTATCGTATTCCCCTCTGGGCTTGGTTGGGTCTCAGCAAAGCAGATACCAGGGACTGTATAGGGGTTAAATGTAAAAACAGCTCCGGTTTATTTTAAGAGTTAAAGCTTTCAAATTTGGTGTGCAATACTTTTAAGGCTTTAAGACACTGTGGTGAAATTTTGGTGAATTTTGAACAATTCCTTCATACTTTTTTTTCATATTCAGTAATAAAGTGTGTTCAGTTTAAAATTTAAAGTGACAGTAACGGTTTTATTTTAAAACGTTTTTTGTTCTTTGTTATCAAGTTTATGCCTGCTTAACATGTCTGAACTATCAGATAGACTATGTTCTGTATGTGGGGAAGCCAAGGTTCCTTCTCATTTAAATAGATGTGATGTATGTGACAAACAATTTAGGGAAAATGATGCCCAAGATGATTCCTCAAGTGAGGGGAGTTAGCATGGTACTGCATCATCCCCTCCTATGTCTACGCCAGTCTTGCCCACACAGGAGGCCCCTAGTACATCTAGTGCGCCAATACTTCTTACTATGCAACAATTAACGGCTGTAATGGATAATTCTATTAAAAACATTTTAGCCAAAATGCCCACTTATCAGCGTAAGCGCGACTGCTCTGTTTTAGATACTGAAGAGCATGAGGACGCTGATGATAATGGTTCTGACATGCCCTTACACCAGTCTGAAGGGGCCAGGGAGGTTTTGTCTGAGGGAGAAATTTCAGATTCAGGAAAAATTTCTCATCAAGCTGAACCTGATGTTATTACATTCAAATTTAAATTGGAACATCTCCGCGCTCTGCTTAAGGAGGTGTTATCTACTCTGGATGATTGTGACAATTTGGTCATTCCAGAGAAATTATGTAAGATGGACAAGTTCCTAGAGGTCCCGGTGCCCCCCGAAGCTTTTCCTATACCCAAGCGGGTGGCGGACATTGTAAATAAAGAATGGGAAAGGCCCGGCATACCTTTTGTCCCTCCCCCTATATTTAAGAAATTGTTTCCTATGGTCGACCCCAGAAAGGACTTATGGCAGACAGTCCCCAAGGTCGAGGGGGCGGTTTCTACTCTAAACAAACGCACTACTATCCCTATAGAAGATAGTTGTGCTTTCAAAGATCCTATGGATAAAAAATTAGAGGGTTTGCTTAAAAAGATGTTTGTTCAGCAAGGTTACCTTCTACAACCAATTTCATGCATTGTTCCTGTCACTACAGCAGCGTGTTTCTGGTTCGATGAACTAGAAAAGTCGCTCAATAAAGAATCTTCTTATGAGGAGGTTATGGACAGAGTTCAAGCTCTTAAATTGGCTAACTCTTTTACTTTGGACGCCACTTTGCAATTAGCTAGATTAGCGGCGAAAAATTCAGGTTTTGCTATTGTGGCGCGCAGAGCGCTTTGGCTAAAGTCTTGGTCAGCGGATGCGTCCTCCAAGAACAAATTGCTTAACATACCTTTCAAGGGGAAAACGCTGTTTGGCCCTGATTTGAAAGAGATTATTTCAGATATCACTGGGGGAAAGGGCCACGCCCTTCCTCAGGATAGGTCTTTTAAGGCTAAAAATAAACCAAATTTTCGTCCCTTTCGTAGAAACGGACCAGCCTCAAATTCTACATCCTCTAAGCAAGAGGGTAATACTTCTCAAACCAAGCCAGCCTGGAGGCCAATGCAAGGCTGGAACAAAGGTAAGCAGGCCAAGAAACCTGCCACTGCTACCAAGACAGCATGAGATGTTGGCCCCCGATCCGGGACCGGATCTGGTGGGGGGCAGACTTTCTCTCTTCGCTCAGGCTTGGGCAAGAGATGTTCTGGATCCTTGGGCACTAGAAATAGTATCCCAAGGTTATCTTCTGGAATTCAAGGAGCTACCCCCAAGGGGAAGGTTCCACAGGTCTCAATTGTCTTCAGACCACATAAAAAGACAGGCATTCTTACATTGTGTAGAAGACCTGTTAAAAATGGGAGTGATTCATCCTGTTCCGTTAGGAGAACAAGGGATGGGATTCTACTCCAATCTGTTCATAGTTCCCAAAAAAGAGGGAACATTCAGACCAATCTTAGATCTCAAGATTCTAAACAAATTTCTCAGGGTTCCATCGTTCAAAATGGAAACCATTCGGACAATTCTTCCTACCATCCAGGAAGGTCAATTCATGACCACGGTGGATTTAAAGGATGCATATCTACATATTCCTATCCACAAGGAACATCATCGGTTCCTAAGGTTCGCCTTTCTGTACAAACATTACCAGTTCGTGGCACTTCCATTCGGATTAGCCACTGCTCCAAGGATTTTCACAAAGGTACTAGGGTCCCTTCTAGCGGTGCTAAGACCAAGGGGCATTGCAGTAGTACCTTACTTGGACGACATACTGATTCAAGCGTCGTCTCTGCCACAAGCAAAGGCTCATACGGACATTGTCCTAGCCTTTCTCAGATCTCACGGGTGGAAAGTGAACGTAGAAAAAAGTTCTCTATCCCCGTCAACAAGAGTTCCCTTCTTGGGAACAATATTAGACTCCTTAGAAATGAAGATTTTTCTGACAGAGGCCAGAAAATCAAAACTTCTAAGCTCTTGTCAAGTACTTCATTCTGTTCTTCTTCCTTCCATTGCGCAGTGCATGGAAGTAATAGGTTTGATGGTTGCGGCAATGGACACAGTTCCTTTTGCGCGAATTCATCTAAGACCATTACAACTGTGCATGCTCAGACAGTGGAATGGGGATTATACAGACTTGTCTCCGACGATCCAATTAGATCAGAGGACCAGAGATTCACTCCGTTGGTGGCTGACCCTGGACAACCTGTCACAAGGGATGAGCTTCCGCAGACCAGAGTGGGTCATTGTCACGACCGACGCCAGTCTGGTGGGCTGGGGCGCGGTCTGGGAACCCCTGAAAGCTCAGGGTCTATGGTCTCGGGAAGAATCTCTTCTCCCGATCAACATTCTGGAACTAAGAGCGATATTCAATGCTCTCAAGGCTTGGCCTCAACTAGCAAAGGCCAAATTCATAAGGTTTCAATCAGACAACATGACGACTGTTGCATATATCAACCATCGGGGGGAACAAGGAGTTCCCTGGCGATGGAAGAAGTGACCAAAATAATTTGATGGGCGGAGATTCACTCCTGCCACTTGTCTGCAATCCACATCCCAGGAGTGGAAAATTGGGAAGCGGATTTTCTGAGTCGTCAGACATTTCATCCGGGGGAGTGGGAACTCCATCCGGAAATCTTTGCCCAAATAACTCAATTATGGGGCATTCCAGACATGGATCTGATGGCGTCTCGTCAGAACTTCAAGGTTCCTTGCTACGGGTCCAGATCCAGGGATCCCAAGGCGACTCTAGTGGATGCACTAGTCGCGCCCTGGACCTTCAACCTAGCTTATGTATTCCCACCGTTTCCTCTCATTTCCAGGCTGGTAGCCAGGATCAATCAGGAGAGGGTTTCGGTGATCTTGATAGCTCCTGCGTGGCCACGCAGAACTTGGTATGCAGACCTGGTGAATATGTCATCGGCTCCACCATGGAAGCTACCTTTGAGACAGGACCTTCTTGTTCAAGGTCCGTTCGAACATCCGAATCTGGCCTCACTCCAACTGACTGCTTGGAGATTGAACGCTTGATTTTATCAAAGCGTGGGTTCTCAGATTCTGTCATTGATACTCTTATTCAGGCTAGAAAGCCTGTAACTAGAAAAATTTACCATAAAATATGGAAAAAATATATCTGTTGGTGCGAATCTAAAGGATTCCCATGGAACAAGATTAAGATTCCTAAGATTCTATCCTTTCTACAAGAGGGTTTGGAGAAAGGATTATCTGCAAGTTCTTTGAAGGGACAGATGTCTGCTTTATCTGTTTTACTTCACAAAAAGCTGGCGGCTGTGCCAGATGTTCAAGCTTTTGTTCAGGCTCTGGTTAGAATCAAGCCTGTTTACAAACCTTTGACTCCTCCTTGGAGTCTCAATTTAGTTCTTTCAGTTCTTCAAGGGGTTCCGTTTGAACCCTTACATTCCGTAGATATTAAGTTATTATCTTGGAAAGTTTTGTTTTTGGTTGCAATTTCTTCTGCCAGAAGAGTTTCAGAGTTATCTGCTCTGCAGTGTTCTCCTCCTTATCTGGTGTTCCATGCAGATAAGGTGGTTTTGCGTACTAAACCTGGTTTTCTTCCGAAAGTTGTTTCTAACAAAAATATTAACCAGGAGATAGTTGTGCCTTCTTTGTGTCCGAATCCAGTTTCAAAGAAGGAACGTTTGTTGCACAATTTGGATGTAGTTCGTGCTCTAAAATTCTATTTAGAGGCTACAAAGGATTTCAGACAAACATCTTCCTTGTTTGTTGTTTATTCTGGTAAAAGGAGAGGTCAAAAAGCAACTTCTACCTCTCTCTCTTTTTGGCTTAAAAGCATCATCCGATTGGCTTATGAGACTGCCGGACGGCAGCCTCCTGAAAGAATCACAACTCACTCCACTAGGGCTGTGGCTTCCACATGGGCCTTCAAGAACGAGGCTTCTGTTGATCAGATATGTAAGGCAGCGACTTGGTCTTCACTGCACACTTTTACCAAATTTTACAAATTTGATACTTTTGCTTCTTCGGAGGCTATTTTTGGGAGAAAGGTTTTGCAAGCCGTGGTGCCTTCCATCTAGGTGACCTGATTTGCTCCCTCCCATCATCCGTGTCCTAAAGCTTTGGTATTGGTTCCCACAAGTAAGGATGACGCCGTGGACCGGACACATCTATGTTGGAGAAAACAGAATTTATGCTTACCTGATAAATTACTTTCTCCAACGGTGTGTCCGGTCCACGGCCCGCCCTGGTTTTTAATCAGGTCTGATGAATTATTTTCTCTAACTACAGTCACCACGGTATCATATGATTTCTCCTATGCATATTCCTCCTTTACGTCGGTCGAATGACTGGGAAAGGCGGAGCCTAGGAGGGATCATGTGACCAGCTTTGCTGGGCTCTTTGCCATTTCCTGTTGGGGAAGAGAATATCCCACAAGTAAGGATGACGCCGTGGACCGGACACACCGTTGGAGAAAGTAATTTATCAGGTAAGCATAAATTCTGTTTTTGCACAAGCGTCTGGCAGAGGTTCCAGACGTCCAGGCATTTTGCCAGGCTTTGGTTAGATTTAAGCCTGTGTTTAAACCTGTTGCTCCCCTGTGGAGCTTAAACTTGGTTCTTAAGGTTCTTCAAGGAGTTCCGTTTGAACCCCTTCATTCCATTGATATTAAACTTTTATCTTGGAAAGTTCTGTTTTTGATGGCTATTTCCTCGGCTCAGAGTCTCTGAGCTATCTGCCTTACAATGTGATTCTCCCTATCTGATTTTTCATGCAGATAAGGTAGTTCTGCGTACCAAACCTGGGTTTTTACCTAAGGTGGTTTCTAACAAGAATATCAATCAAGAGATTGTTGTTCCATCGTTGTGCCCTAATCCTTCAAAGAAGGAACGTCTTTTACATAATCTGGACGTAGTCCATGCCTTGAAGTTTTACTTACAAGCTACTAAGGATTTTTGTCAAACATCTTTCCTGTTTGTCGTTTACTCTAGACAAAGGAGAGGTCAAAAAGCTTCGGCAACCTCTCTTTCTTTTTGGCTTCGGAGCGTAATAAGCCTAGCCTATGAGACTGCTGGACAGCAGCCCCCTGAAAGGATTACAGCTCATTCTACTAGAGCTGTGGCTTCCACCTGGGCCTTCAAAAATGAGGCCTCTGTTGAACAGATTTGCAAGGCTGCGACTTGGTCTTTGCTTCACACTTTTTCAAAATTTTACAAATTTGATACTTTTGCTTCTTCGGAGGCTGTGTTTGGGAGAAAGGTTCTTCAGGCAGTGGTTCCTTCCGCTTAATCCTGCCTTGTCCCTCCCATCATCCGTGTACTTTAGCTTTGGTATTGGTATCCCACAAGTAATGGATGATCCGTGGACTGGATACACTTAACAAGAGAAAACATAATTTATGCTTACCTGATAAATTTATTTCTCTTGTAGTGTATCCAGTCCACGGCCCGCCCTGTCCTTTTAAGGCAGGTCTAAATTTTAATTAAACTACAGTCACCACTGCACCCTATGGTTTCTCCTTTCTCTGTTTTCGGTCGAATGACTGGATATGAGAGTTAGGGGAGGAGCTATATAGCAGCTCTGCTGTGGGTGATCCTCTTGCAACTTCCTGTTGGGAAGGAGAATATCCCACAAGTAATGGATGATCCGTGGACTGGATACACTACAAGAGAAATAAATTTATCAGGTAAGCATAAATTATGTTTTTTTCCTCTTTAGACAGTTGCAGTATGCACCTCCTTTTTTACATGCTCTCTTTTGTATTGCTCTTATGTTATTTTTCTACCTTCTCCTCTGGTTTGACTGTACGTCAGACTAGTTTCCACTAAAGTGGGAGGGGTTTTAAGGGCTCTTGGAGTTTTAGGATCTTTGCCTCCTCCTGGGGGTCAGGAGCATTATTCCCAGGAGTAAAGGATTGTGGACTCTCACCACCATGAAATAAATGAATTTCAAGTAAGCATAAATTGTATTTTTTTGCTCTAACGTTTATTCATTGGTAAGTGCTTAAAAGGGTAATCCAAAACAGAAATAGTATTGTAACTTCTTATCTTTGCTTAAGTCCCAGTGCATCACCTGTCAAGCATCCCCTCCTTTCGGTTTTAATTTTATTTTTACTTGGAATGCAGGTGAAAGTGACTGGAATTTATTCCAATCCAAAAGGTGAATTTCTATACTTCTATAGCATTATGATAAATGTGATTTCTTTCAATTATTTATCTTCTGTTAAAATCTTGATGACTTTGTTTGGGTAAAGCTATGTGATAAAATTCCATTAATTACTGAAGGCACTCTGTTTTAAGGAAATATGAGCATCTTTTATGCAGAATTGGGTTCCTCCAGAGAACTGGGTGAGCGAGTAGGTAGATGATAAATGGGTGTTAATAGCTGAAGGATATCTTAGGGCTGTTAGTGTTAATGGGCTGCACAAATATCAGATGCAAACAGATTATTTAGAAATAACAAATCTTAGTAACTTGTTGCTTTTCCCCCCCTTATAGGATCGACCACCTGTCATATACTCATCAGTTAGGATGGAGGGTCACCAGCTTTTATCAGATGAGGGCCATATTCTAGATGACGAGCCCTCTTATTTATCCTACAGTCTTCCAGATGAGCCTCGACGAGCAGACATCCCAGTGAGTTCAGTTATTTGTATGGGAACATGAAATTTATTGTACCCACCTTATGCATTGTTGATCTTAAAGGGACACTGTACCCAAAAAATGTCTTTCCTGATTCTGATTGAGCATGAAATTTTAAGCAACTTTCTAATTTACTCCTAATATCAAATTTTCTTCATTCTCTTGGTATCTTTATTTGAAATGCAAGAATGTAAGTTTAGATGCCAGCCCATTTTTGGTGAACAACCTGTGTTGTCCTTGCTGATTGGTGGATAAATTCATCCACCAATAAAAAAAGTGCTGTCCAGAGTACTGAAACAAAAAAAAGCTTAGATGCCTTCTTTTTCAAATAATGATAGCAAGAGAACGAAGAAAATTTGATAATAGGAGTAAATTAGAAAGTTGCTTAAAATTTCATGCTCAATCTGAATCACGAAAGAAAATTTTTGGGTACAGTGTCCCTTTAATTTCTGATTCCACTCTGTCTTGACATTCTTCATGGATTAATTTCACATAATTTTCCTTTATTTAGCTTCATTATCATTTTTCACTTTGTTCTCACTCCTCTGTAATTAAATCTTCATACTGCGCTAGTCCGTTTTAATTTATACTTCCCTTTCCCACATACTATTATCATTTGAGTGCCAACAGATTCTACAATGATAATGTGCCTTTTTTTCCATTGGCATGGAGAGTCCACAATTGCATTCATTTCTTTTGGGAAATTCAACGCCTGGTCACCAGAAGTAGGCAGACACCCCAGCCAAGGCTTTAGATCCCTACCACTTCCCATACTTCCCTAGTCATTCTTTGCCTCTGTAACTTGCAGGATGATGATGCTCTGAAGAAAAATGGTATTAGTCCTTTAATGGGTAGCTTCCCTTCAAGATAGGACTGGAGTTAATGCTGTCTCCATGTAAACATCTTAGTAAAGCGTATTGGTAGCTGTTAGCTGCTGAATGTGATTTTCTCTTTCCTCCTTCCAGCAATTTAGACTAACACACCCCCCACCAGGCAACCAGTGTTATCTTACATTGCTTTCCTTTCTCTTCAGGCCCATGTCCGAAATTGAATGAAGCTGTCAGACCTGGAAGTGCTGTGTCTGCCCCACAGCAGAGGCTCCAAAGGTAAGTGTCTTTCCTTTTTGGGGGTACTATAGTGGCACTATAAGGAGTTTGTTAGCCTCCTACTAGCCTTTCTAGAGCCTGGGGACTTATATTTATCCCTCATGCTAAGGGATGTATGTAGTATTAAGGGCAGTGAATCATCAGGACACTGTTGAATACTTGCTATCGATCCGCTTTTCCGGATTGTTTTTTAGCGCAAGAGGGACTAAGCTGTTGAGTTTTTATTAATAGTGTATTGTGCTACTTAAAGGGACATAAAATAGGTTGAGATCTGCGCATATCCTAAAAGGGCTAATTAATTAAAAACTGCATAATTTTTTTTTTAAAAATGGCTTTCAAGTATTTTAATTTTTTTTTCAAAAATAAGCAAAATGAATTACATAGCTTAGCTGCCTGGAGAAGCCAACTCAACCCCCCTTTATCATTGTTTAGACACAGGCATTGTATTTCAACTGAGTTCACAGCTTCTAGCCATGCTCAAGCAGATAATCCCTATTCAATTTTGTATTCTACCAAAGCATACAGATATAGATACAGCCATAAAAGGAATTGTGTGGAGGGAGTTAGAGCTTTACAATTCAGAAACTAAAAAGAATTGGTTAATGGCGAAGCACTGCAGTATAAATTTGCAGGTATTTAAAGTACATATTATATTTTGTCTTTATCCCAACTTATTTTATGTCCCTTTAACTTACCAGAGCTCCGCTGATTGCATAATAATCCTAGCAGAGCTCGATTATTTTCACATTTATTCTGCGCATTTGAGTTAGCGCAATAACGGCACCGCTTATAAATACTTTTGCGTATCTTCTCCTTCCTGTCATCGCTGAATTGGCAATTTTTTTCCTTTTGTGCCGCATCAGCGCTACGGACCTCTGCTGGCGGGGTCACGTGACCTGCGTTGGACTTCATTCTCTTCCATTTTATTTTCTTGATACAGAGTTTGCTTTCAGCGTAGCTGTTAGCTACTGTTGGGAAAGCTTCACTCGATATCTGGTGGTTTTCCTAGGAGGTGGAAAGTGCCTCAGTCACGGCTGGGGTGTAGTTGGGTGCCGTTTTTTCTTTTGAAGGATATTGTTTTGCAAAAAAATTAATTTGTAATATTGCTGCTGATAGTTTTTTACTGTGGGGATCTTGTATCATCTGGAGGGTCAGAATGGATTTAGATCACAATGTTACATTTTTAACTTTGGGGGATAAATGTTTATATTGTGAGGAGGCCTATGTAATACCCCCTGCACAGTTGTGTTCCACATGCATAGCTTCCATGTTAGTCAAAATAAAAAGTCTGCTACTGTTAAGAAGCTTAACCCCTCTACCTCTCAGTACTCGTCCCCGTCCCATTTAGTTTCTTTTGGCAGTGCCCTGCGGCTCAGCTCAATCTCTTTCTGGGGGAATTTTTCTTCCTAGGGATTTTGCAGCACAGCTTCAGTCTGCTGTAGTTGCTGCGCCGAGTGCCTTACCCACTTCGGGTAAGAGGGAGAGAAAGATTAAACATGTTTCTCCTGATGCTGGAATCCCCTCTTACTGAGAATGCTGTGGTCAGTCTATCGCAGGACTCTGAGGATGAACATACCTCTTAGGCTTCTGAAGGGGAGATATTTGACGACAGACAGACCAGCCGAGTCTGAGATTAACGTCAGATTCAAACTAGAACACCTCCGTTTGTTGCTCAAGGAGGTTCTATTTACTTTAGATGTTCCTGATCAAAAGCTATCTGAGAAACCTAAAATTTCCTAAGCTTGACAGGGTTTATGGTGTTCAGCCCAGAACTCTGGAGTTTTTTTCGGTTCCTGCCCGTAGGACAAGCATCACTAAGGAGTGGGAAAAACCTGGAATTCCCTTTTCTCTGTCAAATAGCTTTAAGAAAATGTTTCTGGTTCCTGATTCTAAGATTATGGAGTTACACTCCAAAGGTGGATGACACAATTTCCACGTTGGCCAAGAGAACTACTATTCCCCTCAAAGATACTACCTCCTTTAAGTGTCCTATGTCCCGAAAACTGGAGGGTTACGTTAGGATTTTCTATCATCTTTGACACCTCTGGAAACCGGCGGCAGGTATTGCTGCTGTGGTAGGTATCACCACTTATTGGTGCGATTCCTTATCAGAGATGATCTTGGAGGAGACTCCTTTGGAGGAGATTCAAAATAGGATCTTGGCTCTAAAGATAGCTAATTCCTTTATTTGTGATGCTAACATGCAAGTTATTCGTTTAAGTGCCAAGTCATCTGGCTATGCGATTTTGTCAAGAAGAGCCTTATGGTTGAAATCGTGGTCCGCAGACATGTCTAAATCTAGACTCCTCTCCTTGCCCTTCAAGGGGAAATCCTTGTTTGGACCAGGACTGGATTCTATAATCTCTACTGTTACAGGGGGGGCACTTTCATTCCTCAAGACAAGAAGGCTAGATGCAAGGGTCTTCAGTTTGGAAATCGTTCCTTTTTGTTCTTTCAAAGGTCAGAGACCCTCGACCTCCCCTAAGCCGGATCAGCCTAAGAGTTCCTGGTAAACCTTATCAGACTTGGAGCAGGAACAAGCAGTTCAAGAAACCTGCCTCAGACAATTAGTCGGCATGAAGGGCGGCCCCCGATCCGGGACCGGTTCACGTAGGGGACAGACTTTCCTTCTTTCAGGACGGTTGGATTTGAGATGTTCCAGACCCCCCGTGGGTTTTGGACGTGGTTTCCCAGGGGTACAAGATAGGGTTCAAGTCTTGCCCACAGAGAGGCAGATTCCTTCTGTCTCGACTCTCTTCAAACCCTGTGAAGAGAGAAGCCTTTCTAAATTGTGTAAAGGACCTATCTTCCCTGGGAGTGATTGTTCAGATTCCTCCCGCAGAACAGGGCCTAGTGTTTTATTCAAACCTTTTTCTTGGTGACCAATAAGGAGGGTACTTTTTCATCCAATTTTGGACTTGGTGTCTCAACAAATTTCTCAAGGTTCCGTCCTTCAAGATGGAGACCATCAGATCCATTCTCCCGTTGGTCCAAGAGGGTCAGGCATGTCCCATTCCACAGGGATCTTTTTAGTTTTTGAGGTTTGTCTTTCAAGACAAACATTTCTTTCATGTAATTGGCAAGAGTCCATGAGCTAGTGACGTATGGGATATACATTCCTACCAGGAGGGGCAAAGTTTCCCAAACCTCAAAAGGCCTATAAATACACCCCTCACCACACCCACAATTCAGTTTTACAAACTTTGCCTCCCATGGAGGTGGTGAAGTAAGTTTGTGCTAGATTTCTACGTTGATATGCGCTTTGCAGCAGGCTGAAGCCCGGTTTTCCTCTCAGAGTGCAGTGAATGTCAGAGGGATGTGAAGAGAGTATTGCCTATTTGAATACCATGGTCTTCCTCTAGGGGATCTATTTCATAGATTTCTTCTCCTACCTCCCTTTTCAGATTGACGATATTCTCTTATATACCATTACCTCTACTGATTCTCGTTTCAGTACTGGTTTGGCTATCTGCTATATGTAGATGAGTGTCTTAGGGTAAGTAAGTCTTATTTCTATTCATGACACTCAAAGCTATGGTTGGGCACTTTATATGTAAAGTTCTAAATATATGTTTTAAACTTATATTTGCCATGATTCAGGATAATCAGTATTCCTTCTTTCAGACTGCCAGTTTCATTTTTTTGGGAAAATGCATATGAATTATATTTTCTCTTGTAAGGTGTATCCAGTCCACGGGTTCATCCATTACTTGTGGGATATTCTCCTTCCCAACAGGAAGTTGCAAGAGGGCACCCACAGCAGAGCTGTCTATTTAGCTCCTCCCTTAACTGCCACCCCCAGTCATTCTCTTGCAACTCTCGACAAGAAAGGAAGTATCAAGAGATATGTGGTGACTTACTGTAGTTTTACCTTCAATCAAGAGTTTGTTATTTTTAAACGGTACCGGCGTTGTTCTGTTTTTCTCTCAGGCAGAAATTAGAAGAAGAATTCTGCCTGGAGATTTGATGATCTTAGCGGTTTGTAACTAAGGTCCATTGCTGTTCTCACACATAACTGATGAATATGGGAAAACTTCAGTTGGGGGAACGGCCTGCAGATTACCTGCTTTGAGGTATGTTCAGTATTTTTATTTCTAGAGAGAGGAATAAGTTCTAGAAAATGCTGACAGAGCCTTGTGTATTTGAGGTAAGCCTGATGCAGTGATTTAACAGCGACTGGGATCATGCTTACATAACAGGGTAATACTCATGTTAATATTCATATTGCTTAGTGACAAAACGTTTACATGATTTCATAAATAGGACGTTTTTTTCTCTGAGGGAGATAAGTCTTTATTTGGGGCCTAGTTTCCACATGGCTAGTCAGATACTCCCAGGAGTATTTTCTCAAGGCCCCTCTGACATCCAGTACATGGTGGGAGGGGCCTATTTTAGTGCTCTAACTGCGCAGTTTTAATTCAGACTGAGACAACTAGCTTCCCTAGAAGAGTCCTCTGGCATCTGAGAACCATTTCAAAGGGGTTATTTCTGCACAAAATCGTATTTAAGGGCAGGTAGGAGCCTCAGCAGAGCTGTGGCAAGGTGCTCAATTGATTTTTAACGTTTTTCAATCCGGTTTGGGGCCTAAGGGGTTAATCATCCATTTGCAAGTGGGTGCAATGTTGCTTTAGTCCCTTACACATACTGTAAAAATTTCAAAGATTTTACTGTATTTTTTCACTGTTTTGCAGTTTAAGTGCTAGTTTTTCTCTCTTAAAGGCACAGTAACGTTTTTGTTTAATTGCTGTTTCACCTTTATTAAAGTGTTTTCCAAGCTTGCTTGTCTCATTACTAGTCTGTTAAACATGTCTGACATAGAGGAAACTCCTTGTTCAATATGTTTGGAAGCCATTGTGGGAACCCCCTCTTAGAATGTGTACCAAATGTACTGAAATTTCTATAAACTATAAAGACCATATTATGGCACTTAAAGATTTATCTCCAGGGGATTCTCTGACTAAAAAGAGGGAGATTATGCCATCTAACTCTCCCCATGTGTCCGAACCTATAACTCCCGCTCAAGTGACACCAAGTACATCTAGCGCGTCTAATTCTTTTACCTTACAGGACATGGCGGCAGTTATGAATGCTACCCTCACAGCGGTATTCTCCAAACTGCCAGGGCTACAAGGAAAGCGAGACAGCTCTGGGGCTAGAACTAATACAGAGCTTTCTGATGCTTTATTGCCTGTGTCCGATATACCCTCACAATGCTCAGAAGCCGAGGCAGGTGAGCTTCTATCTGTGGGTGACATTTCAGACTCAGGGAAGGCGTTACTTCAGTCTGATTCTGAAATGACAGCGTTTACATTTAAGCTTGAACACCTCCGCTTATTGCTTAGGGAGGTTTTAGCGACTCTGGATGACTGTGACCCCATTGTGGTTCCAGAGAATTTGTGTAAAATGGACAAATACTTTGCAGTACCTGTTTACACCGATGTTTTTCCAGTCCCTAAGAGGTTTTCGGAAATTATTACTAAGGAATGGGATAGACCAGGTGTGCCGTTCTCTTCCCCTCCTGCTTTTAAAAAGATGTTTCCCATAGATACCACCATACGGGACTCGTGGCAGACGGTTCCTAAGGTGGAGGGAGCAGTCTCCACCCTAGCTAAGCGTACAACTATACCCGTCGAGGACAGTTGTGCTTTCCTAGATCCTATGGATAAAAAATTGGACGGTCTCCTTAAGAAAATTTTTATACATCAAGGTTTTATTCTCCAGCCTCTTGCATGCATTGCCCCAGTTACTGCTGCAGCGGCTTTTTGGTTTGAGTCTCTTGAGAAGGCTCTACAGGTGGAGACCCCGTTAGATGATATTCTAGACAGGATTAAAGCTCTTAAGTTAGCTAACTCCTTTATTTCTGATGCCATTTTTCATTTAGCCAAGCTAACGGCTAAGAATTCAGGTTTTGCCATTTTGGTGCGTAGGACACTATGGCTTAAGTCCTGGTCAGCAGACGTTACTTCAAAGTCTAAGCTTCTTAACATCCCCTTCAAGGGACAGACCCTATTCGGGCCCGGTCTGAAGGAGATCATTTCTGATATTACTGGAGGAAAAGGTCATGCCCTTCCTCAGGATAGGTCCAATAAGTTAAGGACCAAACAGAATGATTTTCGTTCCTTTCGAAACTTCAAGTTTCCTCTAATGCAAAACAAGAGGGAAATTTCGCCCAGTCCAAACCAGTCTGGAGACCTAGCCAGGCTTGGAATAAGGGGAAGCAGGCCAAGAAACCTGCGGCTGCCTCTAAGACAGCATGAAGGAGTAGCCCCCGATCCGGGACCGGATCTAGTGGGGGGCAGACTCTCTCTTCGCCCAGGCTTGGGCAAGAGACGTCCAGGATCCCTGGGCATTAGAGATTGTTTCCCAGGGATATCTTCTGGACTTCAAAGCTTCATCTCCAAAGGGGAGATTTCGTCTCTCACAATTACCTGTAAATCAGATAAAGAGAGAGGCATTCTTACGTTGTGTTCAATACCTGCTGGTTATGGGAGTGATCCACCCAGTTCCAAGGGAGGAACAGGGGCAGGGCTTCTATTCAAATCTGTTTATAGTTCCCAAAAAAAGAGGGAACTTTCAGACCAATCTTGGATCTCAAGATCCTAAACAAATTTCTCAGGGTCCCATCCTTCAAGATGGAGACTATCCGAACCTTTCTTCCTATGATCCAGGAGGGTCAATATATGACTACCGTGGACTTAAAGGATACTTATCTCCACATTCCGATTCACAGAGATCATCATCATCAGTTCCTCAGGTTCGCCTTCTTAAACGGGCATTACCAGTTTGTGGCTCTTCCCTTTGGGTTAGCCACGACACCAAGAATCTTTACGAAGGTTCTAGGGTCCCTACTGGCGGTTCTAATGCCACGGGGCATATCAGTGGCTCCTTACCTAGACGACATTCTGATACAGGCGTCGACTTTTCAAATCGCCAAGTCCCATACGGACATTGTTCTGGCTTTTCTGAGGTCTCACGGGTGGAAGGTGAACGAAGAAAAGAGTTCTCTCTCCCCTCTCACAAGAGTTTCCTTCCTAGGAACACTGATAGATTCAGTAGAAATGAAAATTTTTCTGACAGAGGTCAGGTTATCAAAGCTTCTAACTTCCTGCCGTGCTCTTCATTCCACTTCTCGGCCGTCAGTGGCTCAGTGTAATCGGCCTAATGGTAGCAGCAATGGACATAGTTCCGTTTGCCCGCCTACATCTCAGACCACTGCAACTTTGCATGCTCAATCAGTGGAATGGGGACTACACAGATTTGTCCCCTCTGCTAAATCTGGATCAAGAGACCAGGGATTCTCTTCTCTGGTGGTTCTCTCGGGTCCATCAGTCCAGGGGAATGAGTTTATGCAGGCCAGAGTGGACTATAGTCACGATAGATGCCAGCCTTCTGGGCTGGGGCGCAGTCTGGAACTCCCTGAAGGCTCAGGGTTCGTGGACTCAGGAGGAGGCCCTCCTTCCTATAAATATTCTGGAACAGAGAGCGATATTCAATGCTCTTCATGCTTGGCCTCAACTAGCTGCGGTCAGGTTCATCAGTTTTCAGTCGGACAATATCACGACTGTAGCCTATATCAACCATCAGGGGGAGGACAAGAAGCCCCCTGGCATATCCATATCCCAGGAGTAGAGAACTGGGAGGCGGATTTTCTAAGTCGGCAGACTTTTCATCCGGGGGAGTGGGAGCTCCATCCGGAGGTATTTGCCCAGCTGATTCAACTATGGGGCAAACCAGAAGTGGATCTGATGGCGTCTCGTCAGAACGCCAAGCTTCCCTGTTACGGGTCCAGGTCAAGGGTTCCCCAGGCAACGCTGATAGATGCTCTAGCAGTGCCCTGGTCCTTCAGCCTGGCTTATGTGTTCCCACCATTTCCTCTCCTCCCTCGTCTGATTGCCAAGATCAAGCAGGAGAGAGCTTCAGTGATTTTGATAGCACCTGCGTGGCCACGCAGGACTTGGTATGCAGATCTGGTGGACATGTCATCCCTTCCACCATGGACTCTGCTGCTGAGGCAGGACCTTCTAATCCAAGGTCCATTCAAACATCCAAATCTAATTTCTCTGCGGCTGACTGCTTGGAGATTGAACACTTGATTTTATCAAAACGTGGTTTCTCCAAGTCGGTCATTGATACCTTAATTCAGGCTCGAAAGCCTGTCACTAGGAAAATCTATCATAAGATATGGTGTAAATATTTTCATTGGTATGAATCCAAGGGTTTCTCATGGAGTGAAGTCAGGATTCCTAGGATATTATCCTTTCTCCAAGAAGGATTGGAGAAGGGATTGTCAGCTAGTTCCTTAAAGGGACAGATTTCTGCTCTGTCCTTCTGCACAAGCGTCTGGCAGATGTTCCAGACGTTCAGGCGTTTTGTCAGGCTTTAGTTAGAATCAAGCCTGTGTTTAAACCTGTTGCTCCGCCATGGAGTTTAAATTTAGTTCTTAAAGTTCTTCAAGGGGTTCCGTTTGAACCTCTGCATTCCATAGATATCAAGCTTTTATCTTGGAAAGTTCTGTTTTTGGTAGCTATCTCTTTGGCTCGAAGAGTTTCAGAGTTACCTGCCTTACAGTGTGATTCCCCTTATGTGATATTCCATACAGATAAGGTAGTGTTGCGTACCAAACCTGGATTTCTTCCTAAGGTGGTATCTAATAAGAATATCAATCAGGAGATTGTAGTTCCGTCACTGTGTCCTAATCCTTCTTCAATGAAGGAACGTCTATTACACAATCTTGACGTGGTTCGTGCTTTAAAGTTTTATTTACAAGCTACTAAGGATTTTCGTCAAACATCTGCATTGTTTGTTGTCTACTCTGGACAGAGGAGAGGCCAAAAGGCTTTGGCATCTTCTCTTTCTTTTTGGCTAAGAAGCATAATCCGTTTAGCTTATGAGACTGCTGGCCAGCAGCCTCCTGAAAGAGTTACAGCTCATTCCACTAGAGCGGTAGCTTCCACATGGGCTTTTAAAAATGAGGCCTCTGTTGAACAGATTTGTAAGGCGGCGACTTGGTCTTCGCTTCATACTTTTTCTAAATTCTACAAATTTGATACTTTTGCTTCCTCGGAGGCTATTTTGGGGAAAAAGGTCTTGCAGGCAGTGGTGCCTTCCGTTTAAGTTCCTGCCTTGTCCCTCCCTTTATCCGTGTCGTAAAGCTTTGGTATTGGTATCCCACAAGTAATGGATGAACCCATGGACTGGATACACCTTACAAGAGAAAACTAAATTTATGCTTACCTGATAAATTTATTTCTCTTGTAGTGTATCCAGTCCACGGCCTGCCCTGTCACTTTAAGGCAGGTGTTTTTTATTTTTAAACTGCAGCCACCACTGCACCCTATAGTTTCTCCTGTTTCTTGCTTGTCTTCGGTCAAATGACTGGGGGTGGCAGTTAGGGGAGGAGCTATATAGACAGCTCTGCTGTGGGTGTCCTCTTGCAACTTCCTGTTGGGAAGGAGAATATCCCACAAGTAATGGATGAACCCGTTTACTGGATACACCACAAGAGAAAGAAGTTTATCAGGTAAGCATAATTTTTTTGTTTTTTCCTACCTTAAAAATTTTCAATTTTCAATTGACTTTTTTTTTAAAATTGCGGGCTGTTAGGCTCGCGGTTGCAGAAAATCCTATTTATTGCGTCATTCTTGGCGCAAAAAATATAGGCGTCATTCTTGGCGCCAAAATTTGTGGGAGTTATTCTTGGCGCCAAAAATGTGGGCGTCATACTTGGCGCCAGTTTTTTTCACATTATTTCAGTCTCACTTTTTAGTTGCTTCTGGTTTTCTAGAGGCTTGTTTCATTTTGCATTTTTTCCCATTCCTGAAACTGCCATTTAAGGAATTTGATAATTTTGCTTTATATGTTGTTTTTTCTATTACATATTGCAAGATGTCACTACCTGACCCTGGATCAGAATCTACTTCTGGAAAGACTCTGCCTGATGTCGGTTCTACCAAAGCTAAGTGCATTTGTTGTAAACTTTTGGTAACTGTTCCTCCGGCTGTAGTTTGTGTTAGTTGTCATGATAAACTATCAAACGCAGATAGTATTTCCATTAGTAATAATCCATTACCTGTTGTTGTTCCTTCAACATCTAATGTTCAAGATGTTCCTGTTAATGTAAAAGAATTTTTCTAATTCTATTCGGAAGGCTCTGTCTGTTATTCCTCCTTCTAGTAAACGTAAGAGGTCTTTTAAAACTTCTCATATTTCAGATGAATTTTTAAATGACCGCCATCATTCTGACTTATCTATTTCTGATGAGGATCTATCTGGTTCAGAAGATTCTACCTCAGATATTGACACTGATAAATCTTCATATTTGTTTAAGATGGAGTTTATTCGTTCTTTACTTAAAGAAGTGTTGATTGCTTTAGATATGGAGGAGTCTAGTCCTCTTGATATTAAAACTAATAAGCGTTTAAATTCAGTTTTTAAACCTCATGTAGTTATTCCTGAAGTTTTTCCAGTTCCTGATGCTATTTCAGAAGTAATTTCTAGGGAATGGAATAGTCTGGGTACTTCATTTACTCCTTCTCCAAGGTTTAAGAAATTGTACCCTTTGCCATCTGATAGATTAGAGTTTTGGGAGAAAATCCCCAAAGTTGATGGGGTTATCTCTACTCTTGCTAAACGTACTACTATTCCTATGGCAGATAGTACTTCGTTTAAATATCCTTTAGATAGGAAGCTTGAATCCTTTCTAAGGAAGGCTCATTTATGTTCAGGTAATCTTCTTAGACCTGCTATTTCTTTGGCTGATGTTGCTGCAGCTTCCACTTTCTGGTTGGAGGCTTTAGCGCAACAAGTGTCAGACCATAATTCTTATCATTGTTAAACTTCTTCAACATGCTAATAACTTTATTTGTGATGCCATTTTTTATATCATTAGAATTGATGTCAGGTATATGTCTTTAGCTATTTTAGCCAGAAGAGCTTTATGGCTTAAGTCTTGGAATGCAGATATGACTTCTAAGTCAACTTTGCTTTCTCTTTCTTTCCAAGGTAATAAATTATTTGGTTCTCAGTTAGATTCAATAATTTCAATTGTTACTGGGGGGGAGGGAGCCTTTTTGCCACAGGATATAAAATCTAAAGGTAAATATAGGGCTGCTAATCGTTTTCGTTCCTTTCGTCAGAATAAGGAACAAAAGCCTGACCCTTCCCCTAAAGGAACAGTTTCCGTTTGGAAACTTTCTCCAGTCTGGAATAAATCCAAGCCTTTTAGAAAGTCAAAACCAGCTCCCAAATCCGCATGAAGGTGCGGCCATCATTCCAGCACAGCTGGTAGGGGGCAGGTTACGATTTTTCAAAGATGTTTGGATCAATTCGATTCAAAGTCTTTGGATTCAGAACATTGTTTCACAAGGGTACAGAATAGGTTTCAAGGTAAGACCGCCTGTGAGAAGATTCTTTCTCTCACGCATTCCAGTAAACCCAGTAAAGGCTCAAGCATTTCTGAAATGTGTTTCAGACCTGGAGTCAGCTGGGGTAATTGTGCCAGTTCCAGTTCTACAACGGGGCCTGGGGTTTTATTCAAATCTGTTCATTGTTCCAAAGAAAGAGAATTCTTTCAGACCAGTTCTGGATCTAAAAATATTGAATCGTTACGTAAGGATACCAACCTTCAAAATGGTGACTATAAGGACTATTCTGCCTTTTGTTCAGCAAGGGCATTATATGTCCACAGTAGACTTACAGGATGCATATCTTCATGTTCCAATTCATCCGGACCACTATCGGTTCCTGAGATTCTCTTTTCTAGACAAGCATTACCAGTTTGTTGCTCTTCCTTTTGGCCTAGCAACAGCTCCAAGGATCTTTTCAAAGGTTCTCGGTGCCCTTCTCTCTGTAATCAGGGAGCAGGGTATTGCGGTATTTCCTTATTTGGACGATATCTTGGTACTTGCTCAGTCTTTACATTCTGCAGAATCTCACACAAATCAACTTGTGTTGTTTCTTCAAAGACATGGTTGGAGGATCAATTTACCAAAGAGTTCCTTGATTCCTCAGACAAGGGTAACCTTTTTGGGTTTCCAAATAGATTCAGTGTCCATGACTTTGTCTCTAACAGAAAAGAGACGTCTGAAATTGCTTTCAGCTTGTCGAAACCTTCAGTCTCAATCATTCCCTTCGGTAGCTCTGTGCATGGAAATTTTAGGTCTCATGACTGTTGCATCGGATGCGATTCCTTTTGCTCGTTTTCACATGAGACCTCTCCAACTTTGTATGCTGAACCAATGGTGCAGGGATTATACAAAGATATCACAATTAATATCCTTAAATCCCAATGTTCGATCTTCTCTGACTTGGTGGTTGGATCACCATCGTTTAGTTCAAGGGGCCTCTTTTGTTCGTCCAATCTGGACTGTGATCTCAACAGATGCAAGTCTTTCAGGTTGGGGAGCTGTATGGGGATCTCTGACAGCGCAGGGCGTTTGGGAATCTCAGGAGGCTAGATTACCAATCAACATTTTGGAACTCCGTGCGATTTTCAGAGCTCTTCGGTTCTGGCCTCTTCTGAAGAATCGTTTATTTGTTTTCAGACAGACAATGTCACAACCGTGGCATATGTCAATCATCAAGGGGGGACTCGCAGTCCTCAGGCTATGAAAGAAGTATCTTGGATACTTGTATGGGCGGAATCCAGCTCCTGTCTAATTTCTGCGGTTCACATCCCAGGTATAGACAATTGGGAAGCGGATTATCTCAGTCGCCAGACGTTACATCCGGGCGAATGGTCTCTTCACCCAGAAATAGATCTAATGGCCTCTCATCTAAACAAGAAACTTCCCAGGTATCTGTCCAGATCCAGGGATCCTCAGGCGGAAGCGGTGGACGCGTTGTCACTTCCTTGGAATTATCAACCTGCTTATATTTTTCCGCCTCTAGTTCTTCTTCCAAAAGTGATTTCCAAAATCCTATTGGAGCGTTCGTTTGTACTGCTGGTGGCTCCAGCATGGCCACACAGGTTTTGGTATGCGGATCTCGTTCGGATGGCCAGTCGCCAACCTTGGACACTTCCGTTAAGGCCAGACCTTCTATCTCAAGGCCCATTTTTCCATCAGGATCTCAAATCATTAAATTTGAAGGTATGGAGAGTGAACGCTTAATACTTAGTCATAGAGGTTTCTCTGACTCCGTGATTAATACTATGTTACAGGCTCGTAAATCTGTGTCTAGAAAGATCTATTACCGAGTCTGGAAGACTTACATTTCTTGGTGTTCTTCACATAGATTCTCTTGGCATTCTTTTAGAATTCCTAGAATTTTACAGTTTCTTCAGGATGGTTTAGAAAAAGGTTTGTCTGCAAGTTCCTTGAAGGGACAAATCTCTGCTCTTTCTGTACTTTTTCACAGAAAGATTGCTAATCATCCTGATATTCATTGTTTTGTTCAGGCTTTGGTTCGTATTAAGCCTGTCATTAAGTCAATTTCTCCTCCTTGGAGTCTTAATTTGGTTCTGAGGGCTTTACAGGCTCCTCCGTTTGAACCTATGCATTCTCTAGATATTAAATTAGTTTCTTGGAAAGTATTATTCCTTTTGGCCATCTCTTCTACTAGAAGAGTTTCTGAGCGATCTGCTCTTTCTTGTGAATCTCCTTTTCTGATTTTTCATCAAGATAAAGCAGTGTTGCGGACTTCATTTAATTTTTTACCTAAAGTTGTGAATTCTAACAACATTAGTAGAGAAATTGTTGTCCCTTCTTTGTGTCCTAATCCTAAGAATACTCTGGAGAGATCTTTACATTCTTTGGATGTAGTTAGAGCTTTGAAATATTATGTTGAAGCTACTAAAGATTTCAGGAAGACTTCTAGTCTATTTGTTGTCTTTTCTGGTTCTAGGAAAGGTCAGAAGGCTTCTGCCATTTCTTTGGCTTCTTTGTTAAAGTATTTGATTCATCATGCTTATGTGGAGTCGGGTAAATCCCCGCCTCAAAGGATTACGGCTCATTCTACTAGGTCAGTTTCTACTTCCTTTCTAGGAACAATCATAGATTCGATCTCCATGAGGATCTTTCTGACGGATCAGTGACTTTCCAAACTTCTCATCTTGCCTCACACTACAATCAACTTCACGCACCTTTGTGGCCCAATGCATGGAGTTAGTGGGCCTCATTGCGGCGGCAATGGACATTATTCCTTTTGCTCGCTTCCATCTGTGACTACTACAACTATGCATGCTCAGTCTATGGAACGCCGATCATTCAGACCTATCTCAACAGATCGTCCTGGACAACCAGACAAGAGAATCTCTCTCCTGGTTGCTTTATCAGGATCACCTGTCTCAAGGCACATGCTTTTTGAGATCGTCTTGGGAGATTTTGACTACGGATGCCAGCCTTCTGGGAGGGGGGCCGTATGGGGTTCCCTGGGAGCCATCTACAATTCTCTGAAAGCATGGCCTGAAACTTTGTTCTGTCCAGTTTATAATGTTTCAATAGGACAACATAACATCTGTGGCTTATATCAATCATCGGGGAGAGACAAATAGTTATTTAGCTATGAAGGAAGTCTTGCACCTTATCTAATCTTTCATGCAGATAAGGCTGTTCTCAGAACCAGGTTGGGGTTTCTTCCTAAGGTGTTCTCTGATTGCAATATCAACCAAGAAATTATGGTGCCTTTTGTTTTGTCCTAATCCTTCTCAGAAGGAACGTTTGTTACACAATCTGGATGTGGTCCGTGCGCTAAAATTCTATCTTCATGCTACCAAGGATTTAAGACAATCTTCCTTCTTGTTTGAGGTCTACACTAGTAAGCACAAGGGTCAGAAAGCCACTACAGCTACTCTCTCCTTCTGGCTGAGGGGTTTCATCCATTTGGCTCATGAGGAAGCAGGTCAGCAGCCTCCTGTGAGGATTACGGCTCACTCTATTCGTGCTGTGTCCTCCCCATGGGCTTTTAAAAATGAAGCTTCTATGGAACAAATCTGTAAAATTTTACAAGTTTGATGGGAGAAAGGTGCTTCCAGTGTTGGTGCCTTTAGTTTAGGTCCGCCTTCCTTATTTTCCCTCCCTATCCATTCTGTGTCCTTTAGCTTGGGTATTGGTTTCCCAACAGTAATGAATGGAATAGAGTACTTTCCTTGCCATTGGAATTTTTTTTTTATGCTTACCTGATAAACTTCTTTCCTGGCATGTAAGGCAGAGTTTTTTCCTTATCCTTCTGGCACCTCTGTACTTCTCCTTATTTCCTCGGGAGTATGGGAAGTGGGAGGGATCTTAAAGTGAAGGTAAAGTTAATTCTATTTCACAGTCTAATATCACTTGTTGACCCAAATTAATAAGTTTAAGTCATCATTTTTATCAATTTCAAATAATAAAGTCTTTTTTTGCTGTTTATAAGTTTATTTTTAACTTTGCCGATGTCAACCCGCAATTTTTTTTTTGTTGTTGTTTGTTCACGTTTTCTTTTCATCCAACTGAAATGCTGGCTGTTAGGCGGCCGTCAATCTACGTCGTCCGCCTTCCGGATGATCTGCTCATGCGTTTCATTTTTATTATCGGACTTGCAATACAAGCGCGCTCACGTTTCGAATATGAGAATTGGTGAAATCTGGAATGCTACAAATATTTACACAGCATAATAACAGTTCAATTACTGTTTTAAAACAATAACAATGTAATCGCATATAATTCATATTAGTATGAGAATTGACATTAATTATTGCCATGAGTGGACTACGCTATGCACATGCGCAGTTTGTTGCATTCGTCGTGAACATGCGTTGGAGACTGCTCTGTACGTCAGTCTCTAAAATAAGGAAATGGCTGTGGGGAGGAATTAGGAAGGTAACGATAGTGAAAAAGAAAAGTTTTTTTTTTTTTTTCTTTCTTTACATAAATATATAATAGATTTGTGACAAAAGCTTAGCGACTTAGTAAATGAAGATATGACTAATTGATTGGTGTATAGAGAGCGGTAAAACTTTACCTTCACTTTAAGCCTTGGCTGGGGTGTATTTGCCTCCTCCTGGTGGCCAGGCGTTAAATTTCCCAACAGTAATGAATGGAATCGTGCCAGGAAAGAGAAACTTATCAGGTAAGCATTCATTTTTTTATTTTTTTTATTTTTTTTTTATAGATAAAAGCAGCAGTTGGATACTCTCAAACATTAGACCGTCCATATCGGGAAGGTGTTGGTGGGGTTAATGCCTATACTACTGTACCCCGAAACTACCATTTCCGTGGCCCAGGGGTAGAGCCAGTTACAGTAGTCCAACCTCAGAACCCTGGATACAGCAGCCTATCACGACCAAATCAGCGATATCGCACTATGGAGCCTTACCGTGGTCCTGGTTATGGCCCTCAGCCCCAGGTCCGGGGGGGTGGCTTTGGAGGCAGTCAGTCTGATCTTCTAGCAGGGAGGGTTTATGGATCTGAAGATACCTATGGGATAGAGGATGATCGCAGGAGTTTAGGAGCATATGTTGATGGACCTGATTATTCTACTGCTGGAAGGAGTGGAGACCCTCGTAGAAGGTTGAGGTGAGAAATTCAAAGGCCATGTAAAGGAAATGTGTGTATTGTAGAGAAAGCGTATGTTAGGCTGGAGTTGATTGTCAATATTTTTTTTTTTTTTCCAAGTGGTACATTTTTTTGGTCTTATAATTGTATGTGTGCTTTCTGGAGGGCACTGGCACAGCTAATTCCATTGTTTTGTACCATCGTTAACATTACTATATAGTAGCAAATTTAGTGTAATTTGATTATAAGGGTGATTGTTATATGTAATTGTCACTTTATCATAGTTCATGGTGGGAAATCATCTATTGGCTATAGGGTTCTAAGATACGTCTTCTCTTAAATGAATCTCTCTCTTTTTACAGGAGTTATGAGGACCCACTTTCTGATCTCTTTAATTCCTCCCTACCTGCTTCCGGCAGCCTTTCAAGTCTTGGACCTCCTCCTATGACTTTGGTCCCCAATAGTGGCACTTGGCGGCAGCCAGAACTTCCAGAGGTCCTAGCTATGCTTAGTTATACTCTGGATGCTGTGAGGTTAAATGCTGCTGCTTATCTTCAACATCTGTCCTATCGCAATGAAGAAGTAAAGAAAGAGGTATGTTTTTAGTCATACATTTAAAAAAAAATTTCTATGTGTATAGGGGGGGGATCTTTTATGGTTGAGTATGGTTAAGAATAGTCAGACTTTACTGAACCAGATTAATCTATGTGTAATGTAGGTAAATTGTTTTAATTATAAACAGGGTAGATGCTGTAGTGTGTTAGGGTTTTTTTAAAAAAAATTTTAAAATATTGATTGCTATAATAGCTATATAGGATTTTTTTTTTTTTTTTAAATCTATAGCAATTTTTCTCTTGTAAAGGTGTATCCAGTCCACGGGTTCATCCATTACTTGTGGGATATTCTCCTTCCCAACAGGAAGCTGCAAGAGGACACCCACAGCAGAGCTGTCTATATAGCTCCTCTCCTAACTGCCACCCCCAGTCATTCTCTTGCAGCTCTCGACAAAGTATCGAGAGATGTGGTGACTTAGTGTAGTTTTTACCTTCGATCAAAAGTTTATTTTTAAACAGTACCGGCGTTTTACTGTTTTTACTCTCAGGCAGAAATTGGAAGAAGACTTCTGCCTGGAGGTTTGATGATCTTAGCGGTTTGTAACTAAGATCCATTGCTGTTCTCACACATAACTGAAGAGTATGGAAAGAAAACTTCAGTTGGGGGGACGGTCTGCAGATTGCCTGCTTTGAGGTATGTTCAGTATATTTTTTTCTAGAGAGATAAGGTCTAGAAAATGCTGACAGTGCCTGGTATATTTAAGGTAAGCCTGATACAGTGATTTAACAACAACTGGGATCATGCTTGCAAAAAGGGATAATATTCATGTTAAAACCTATATTACTTAGTGAAAAAACGTTTGCATGATTTATAAATGAAAACGTTTTTTTCTCTGAGGGTGATAAATCTTTATTTGGGGCCTAATTTCCACATGGCTTGTTAGATTACTTCTAGGAGTACTTTTTTAAGGCCCTCTGACTTTGAGTGCATGGTGGGAGGGGCCTATTTTCGTTTTCAGTCTGAGACATCCAGCTTCCCTGAAGGAGTCCTCTGGCTTATAGGACCTCTATAGAGGGTTTTGTTCCTGCAAAAATCGTTTTTAAGGGCAGGTAGGAGCCACAGCAGGGCTGTGGCAGTGTGTTTGACTGTTTGTTAACAGGTTTTAAGTTTTACTAATTCGTTTTTGGGCCTGAGGGGTTAATCATCCATTTGCAAGTGGGTGCAATGCTGCTTTAGTCCCTTATACACACTGTAAAAATTTCGTAGAGTTTACTACTTTTTTTCACTGTTTTGCAGTTTATGTGGTAGTTTTTTCTCTTAAAGGCACAGTACCATTTTTTATTATTGCTTTTTTCACATTTATTAAAGTGTTTTCCAAGCTTGCTGGTCTCATTACTAGTCTGTTAAACATGTCTGACATAGAGGAAACTCCTTATTCATTATGTTTAGAAGCCATTGTGGAACCCCCTCTTAGAATGTGTACCAAATGCACTGACCTTTCTATAAGTTATAAAGACCATATTATGGCTTTTAAAGATTTATCACCTGAGGTTTCTGAGACTGACAAAAGGGAGGTTATGCCATCTAGCTCTCCCCACGTGTCAGAACCTATAACTCCCGCTCAAGGGACGCCAAGTACATCTAGTGCGTCCAATGCGTTTACTTTACAAGACATGGCGGCAGTTATGAATCATACCCTCACGGAGGTATTGTCCAAACTGCCAGGGTTACAAGGAAAGCGAGACAGCTCTGGGGCTAGAACAAATACAGAGCTCTCTGATGCTTTAGTAGCTATGTCTGATATACCCTCACAATGTGCAGAAGTTGAAGCAGGAGAGCTTCTATCTGCTGGTGACATTTCTGATTCAGGGAAGGCGTTACTTCAGTCTGACTCTGAAATGACAGCATTTAAATTTAAGCTTGAACACCTCCGCGTGTTGCTCAGGGAGGTTTTAGCGACTCTGGATGACTGTGACACCATTGTAGTCCCAGAGAAATTGTGTAAAATGGACAAATACTTTGCAGTGCCTGTTTACACTGATGTTTTTCCAATCCCTAAGAGGTTTTCAGAAATTATTACTAAGGAATGGGATAGACCAGGTGTGCCGTTCTCTCCCCCTCCTGCTTTTAAGAAAATGTTTCCTATAGATGCAGCTACACGGGACTTGTGGCAGACGGTCCCTAAGGTGGAGGGAGCAGTCTCTACCCTAGCTAAGCGTACAACTTTTCCTGTCGAGGACAGTTGTGCTTTCCTCGATCCTATGGATAAGAAATTAGAGGGTTTCCTTAAGAAAATCTTTATACACAAGGTTTTATTCTCCAGCCTCTTGCATGCATTGCCCCAGTCACTGCTGCAGCGGCTTTCTGGTTCGAGTCTCTGGAGGAGGCTTTACAGGTAGAGACCCCGTTGGATGATATCCTTGACAGGCTTAAAGCTCTTAAGTTAGCCAATTCATTTATTTCTGACTCCGTTTTTCATTTAACCAAGCTAACGGCTAAAAATTCAGGTTTTGCCATTCAGGCACGTAGGGCGCTATGGCTTAAATCCTGGTCAGCCGATGTCACTTCAAAGTCTAAACTTCTCAATATCCCCTTCAAAAGGCAGACCCTATTTGGGCCTGGACTGAAGGAGATCATTTCTGATATTACTGGAGGAAAAGGCCACGCCCTTCCCCAGGATAGGTCCAACAAGTTAAGGACCAAACAGACTAATTTTCATTCCTTTTGAAACTTCAAGAGTGGCGCAGCTTCATCTTCCTCTTCTACAAAACAAGAGGGAAATTTTGCCCAGTCCAAGCTAGTCTGGAGACCTAACCAGACTTGGAACAAGGGGAAACAGGCCAAAAAGCCTGCTGCTGCCTCTAAGACAGCATGAAGGAGTAGCCCCCGATCCGGGACCGGATCTAGTGGGGGGCAGACTTTCTCTCTTCACCCAGGCTTGGGCAAGAGACGTCCAGGATCCCTGGGCTCTGGAGATTGTTTCCCAGGGATATCTTCTGGATTTCAAAGCTTCAGCTCCAAAGGGGAGATTTCATCTCTCACAATTATCTGCAAACCAGATAAAGAGTGAGGCATTCTTACATCAGTTTCTCAGGTTCGCCTTCCTAGACAGGCATTACCAGTTTGTGGCTCTTCCCTTTGGGTTAGCCACGGCACCAAGAATCTTTGGCGGTTCTAAGACCACGGGGTATAGCAGTAGACCCTTACCTAGACGACATCCTGATACAGGCGTCCACTTTTCAAATCGCCAGGTCCCATACGGACATTGTTCTGGCATTCCTAAGGTCTCACGGGTGGAAGGTGAACGAAGGAAAGAGTTCTCTCTCACCTCTCACAAGAGTTTCCTTCCTAGGAACTCTGATAGATTCAGTAGAAATGAAGATTTATCTGACAGAGGTCAGGTTGTCAAAACTTCTAACTTCCTGCCGTGCTCTTTATTCCATTTCTCATCCGTCAGTGGCTCAGTGTATGGAGGTAATCGGATTAATGGTAGCGGCAATGGACATTGTTCAGTTTGCCTGCCTACATCTCAGACCACTGCAACTTTGCATGCTCAATCAGTGGAATGGGGATTACACAGATTTGTCCCCTCTACTAAATCTGGATCAAGAGACCAGGGATTCTCTTCTCTGGTAGCTATCTCGGGTCCATCTGTCCAAGGGAATGAGTTTCCGCAGGCCAGAATGGACTATAGTAACGACAGATGCCAGCCTTCTGGGCTGGGGTTCAGTCTGCAACTCCCTGAAGGCTCAGGGTTTGTGGACTCAGGAGGAGGCCCTCCTTCCGATAAACATTCTGGAACTAAGAGCGATATTCAGTGCTCTTCAGGCTTGGCCTCAGCTAGCTGCGGTCAGGTTCATCAGATTTCAGTCGGACAACATCACGACTGTAGCCTAAATCAACCATCAGGGGGGAACAAGGAGCCCCCTGGCAATATTGGAGGTTTCAAAGATAATTCTATGGGCAGATGTTCACTCTTGTCATCTCTCAGCTATCCATATCACAGGAGTAGAGAACTGGGAGGCGGATTTTCTAAGTCGGCAGACTTTTCATCCGGGGGAGTGGGAGCTCCATCCGGAGGTATTTGCCAAGTTGATCCAACTTTGGGGCAAACCAGAACTGGATCTCATGGCGTCTCGTCAGAACGCCAAGCTTCCTTGTTACGGGTCCAGGTCCAGGGTTCCCAAGGCAGCACTGATAGATGCTCTAGCAGCGCCCTGGTCCTTCAGCCTGACTTATGTGTTTCCACCGTTTCCTCTGCTCCCTTGTCTGATTGCCAAGATCAAGCAGGAGAGAGCTTTGCTGATCTTGATAGCCCTGCGTGGCCACCCAGGACTTGGTATGCAGATCTGGTGGACATGTCATTCTTTCCACCATGGACTCTGCCGCTAAGGCAGGACCTTCTACTTCAAGGTCCCTTCAAACATCCAAATCTAATTTCTCTACGTCTGACTGCTTGGAGATTGAACACTTGATTCTATCAAAGCGTGGTTTTTCCGAATCGGTCTTTGATATCTTAATTCAGGCTCGAAAGCCTGTCACCAGGGAAATCTATCATAAGATATGGTGTAAATATCTTCATTGGTGTGAATCCAAGGGTTACTCATGGAGTAAGGTCAGGATTCCTAGGATATTATCTTTTCTCTAAGAAGGATTGGAGAAGGGTTTGTCAGCTAGTTCCTTAAAGGGACAGATTTCTGCTCTGTCTATTCTTTTGCACAAACGTCTGGCTGAGGTTCCAGACGTTCAGGCGTTTTGTCAGGCTTTAGTTAGAATCAATCCTGTGTTTAAACCTGTTGCTCCGCCATGGAGTTTAAATTTAGTTCTTAAAGTTCTTCAAGGGGTTCCGTTTGAACCTTTGCATTCCATAGATATTAAGCTTTTATCTTGGAAAGTTCTGTTTTTAGTAGCTATCTCCTCGGCTCGAAGAGTTTCGGAGTTATTTGCTTTACAATGTGATTCCCCTTATCTGATTTTCCATGCAGATAAGGTAGTGTTACGTACCAAAGCTGGGTTTCTTCCTAAGGTGGTATCTAATAAGAATATCAATCAGGAGATTGTTGTTCCTTCACTGTGTCCTAATCCTTCTTCAAAGAAGGAACGTCTATTACACAATCTTGATGTGGTTCGTGCTTTAAAGTTTTATTTACAAGCTACGAGTTCTAATCAGCATGGCTTTAGGAGAAATAGATCATGTCAAACTAATCTAATTAGATTCTACGAGGAAGTAAGTAAAAATATAGATAAAGGCGAATCAGTTGATGTGATATACTTAGATTTTGCAAAGGCATTTGATACAGTGCCACATGAGAGATTAATGCACAAAATTAAGGGACTGGGAATAGCTGAAAATGTTAGCTCATGGATAAATAACTGGATAAAAGATAGGGAGCAACGAGTAGCAGTAAATGGATCATACTCAGATTGGACAAAGGTAATCAGTGGCGTCCCCCAGGGATCAGTACTGGGCCCTGTTCTTTTTAATATTTTTATAAATGACTTGGAGCAAGGATTAAATAGCGACATCTCTATTTTTGCAGATGATACTAAGTTAAGTAAGGTCATTAGGTCAGAGCAGGATGAACTCTCTTTGCAAAGGGATTTGCTAAAATTAGAACTATGGGCAAGTGAATGGAAAATGAGATTTAATACGGAAAAATGTAAGGTTCTACATTTTGGAAGTAAAAATAAGCAGGCTATGTATTTTTTAAATGGGACAAGACTTAGCCAAACACAGGAGGAAAGGGATTTGGGAGTAGTAATAGATAACAAGCTAAAGATGAGTGCACAATGCAGGGCAGCGGCTTCAAAGGCTAATAAGATACTAGCATGTATTAAAAGAGGCATTGATTCAAGGGAGGAAAGCATAATTCTGTCATTATATAAAGCCCTGGTAAGACCTCACCTTGAGTTTGGAGTGCAGTTCTGGGGACCGATTGCTAAAAAAGATATTGCAGAACTAGAAAAAGTTCAGAGAAGGGCCACAAAGCTAATAAGGGGATTGGAGAAATTAACCTATGAGGAGAGGCTAGCCAAACTGGGTCTGTTCTCTTTAGAAAAAAGGCGCTTGAGAGGTGACATGATTACTTTATATAAATATATTCAAGGCCCATATACAGAGATGGCAGAAGCTCTTTTTATTCCAAGAAAATTGGTTCTGACAAGAGGTCATAATTTAAGGTTGGAGGAAAGGAGATTTAATCTCCTGCAACGGAAACATTTTTTCACTGTAAGAGCAATAAAATTGTGGAACTCATTACCAAAGGAGGTAGTGAATGCCAATACCATAGATACATTTAAAAATAGTCTGGATAAATTTCTGTATATAAACAAAATTCATGGATATGATTGCTAGTATTAAATGGGTCACATTTTAATGGGGTTATTTAAGCTTAACTGGAGCTTTTTGTAAGTATTTTAGATTTGTATAGGTTGAACTCGATGGACTTCAGTCTTTTTTCAACCTTATCTACTATGTTACTATGTTACGAAGGATTTTCGTCAAACATCTGCTTTGTTTGTTGTCTACTCTGGACAGAGGAGAGGCCAAAAGGCTTCGGCAACTTCTCTTTCTTTTTGGCTAAGAAGTATAATACGCTTAGCTTATGAGACTGCTGGCCAGCAGCCTCCTGAAAGAATTATAGTTCATTCTACTAGAGCAGTAGCTTCCACATGGGCTTTTAAACATGAGGCCTCTGTTGAACAGATTTGTAAGGCGGTGACTTGGTCTTCGCTTCATACCTTTTCTAAATTCTATAAATTTGATACTTTTGCTTCTTCGGAGGCTATTTTTGGGAGAAAGGTCTTACAGGCAGTGGTGCCTTCCATTTAAGTTCCTGCCTTGTCCCTCCCTTCATCCGTGTCCTAAAGCTTTGGTATTGGTATCCCACAAGTAATGGATGAACCCGTGGACTGGATACACCTTTACAAGAGAACAAAATTTATGCTTACCTGATAAATTTATTTCTCTTGTGGTGTATCCAGTCCACGGCCCGCCCTGTCATTTTAAGGCAGGTGGTTTTTTTTTATTTTTAAACCACAGTCACCACTGCACCCTATAGTTTCTCCTTTTTTTCTTGCTCGTCTTCGGTCGAATGACTGGGGGTGTCAGTTAGGGGAGGAGCTATATAGACAGCTCTGCTGTGGGTTTCCTCTTGCAGCTTCCTGTTGGGAAGGAGAATATCCCACAAGTAATGGATGAACCCGTGGACTGGATACACCACAAGAGAAATAAATTTATCAGGTAAGCATAAATTTTGTTTTTTTTCTCTCTTCCCCATCAAATGATGAGAGTTCACAAGACATTGCATATGGGAAAATTGCACTCCAGTCGACTAGGAGGAGGCAGAAACACACCAACATACCAGAGCTTAAATCTCTCCCACTTACACTGAATCTCCAGTCATTTATTTATTTATTTTTATTTTGCCTCCAAGGTGGAGTGAGGTGTATTCTGAAGTCCTGACCGTCTCATCACTGACTGGGGTTATGTAACTGATCTGAGACCCATTTCAAAGTGCCTACAAAAGACAGGGAAAAACTGGAGTTTTTAGCCAGGCAGTGAAATATCTTTGTGTGGTATTTTCATACTGGTTTGTGAAAAATCAGTGTTTTAAATGTCAAAGGCCTATGGGTTAACTTTTTTTTTGGCACCTTCCTGTGGTGCTGTAAAAATCTCAATGTGTTGTGAGAAGCTCTCATGACCAGTGGAGGTGGTTAGACACTCAGATCTTTTCTCAAATTGCAGGATACATTATTTAACCCTTTAGTTTGCTGTGATTTTTTTATTGCCTTTACTGTTTTGGTACAGTTTTTTTTTTCCAGAGCTTATTTGTCAGTATACACTTACAGGGATTATTTAATTTTACATTGTGCCACTTCTAACTGTTTCTACTTTTAAGGTTTAACCAGATGTGTGCATGCTTAAAGTAATGGTAAATCCTAGTGTTTGTGAAACGTTAGGATTTACTATTGTACCAAATAAAGGGGACTTTAATACATGAAGTAACATAATTTATGTAAGAACTTACCTGATAAATTAATTTATTTCATGTAATTGGTAAGAGTCCATGAGCTAGTGATGTATGGGATATACAATCCTACCAGAAGGGGCAAAGTTTCCCAAACCTCAAAATGCCTATAAATACACCCCTCACCACACCCACAATTCAGTTTTACAAACTTTGCCTCCTATGGAGGTGGTGAAGTAAGTTTGTGCTAAGATTTCTAAGTTGATATGCGCTTCTCAGCATTGTTGAAGCCCGATTCCTCTCAGAGTACAGCGAATGTCAAGAGGTACGTGAAGGGAGTATCACTTATTGAATACGATGATTTCCCTAATGGGGGTCTATTTCATGGGTTCTCTGTTATCGGTCGTAGAGATTCATCTCCTACCTCCCTTTTCAGATCGACGATATACTCTCAATTTACCATTACCTCTACTAATAACTGTTTTAGTACTGGTTTGGCTATCTGCTATATGTGGATGGGTGTCTTTTGGTAAGTATGTTTTTATTACTTAAGACACTCTCAGCTATGGTTTGGCACTTTATGCAATTATATAAAGTTCTAAATATATGTATTGTACTTATATTTGCCATGAGTCAGGTTCATGTATTTCCTTCTGCAGACTGTCGGTTTCATATTTGGGAATGTAAACACTTTAAGAAATTTATTTCTTACCTGGGGTTTAGTCTTTCTTTCATGTAATTAGCAAGAGTCCATGAGCTAGTGACGTATGGGATATACATTCCTACCAGGAGGGGCAAAGTTTCCCAAACCTCAAAATGCCTATAAATACACCCCTCACCACACCCACAAATCAGTTTTACAAACTTTGCCTCCTATGGAGGTGGTGAAGTAAGTTTGTGCTAGATTCTACGTTGATATGCGCTCCGCAGCAGATTGGAGCCTGGTTTTCCTCTCAGCGTGCAGTGAATGTCAGAGGGATGTGAAGAGAGTATTGCCTATTTGAATTCAATGATCTCCTTCTATGGGGTCTATTTCATAGGTTCTCTGCTATCGGTCGTAGAGATTCATCTCTTACCTCCCTTTTCAGATCGACGATATACTCTTATATATACCATTACCTCTACTGATTCTCGTTTCAGTACTGGTTTGGCTTTCTACTACATGTATATGAGTGTCCTGGGGTAAGTAAGTCTTATTTTCTGTGACACTCTAAGCTATGGTTGGGCACTTTTATATTCTAAATATATGTGTTTAAACATTTATTTGCCTTGATTCAGGATGTTCAACGTTCCTTATTTCAGACAGTCAGTTTCATATTTGGGATAATGCATATGAATAAATCAATTTTTTTCTTACCTTAAAATTTGACTTTTTCCCTGTGGGCTGTTAGGCTCGCGGGGGCTGAAAATGCTTCATTTTATTGCGTCATTCTTGGCGCGGACTTTTTTGGCGCAAATTTTTTTTCTTTGTTTCCGGCGTCATATGTGTCGCCGGAAGTTGCGTCATTTTTGACGTTTTTAAGTCACATTATTTAAGTCTCATTCTTTATTGCTTCTGGTTGCTAGAAGCTTGTTCACTGGCATTTTTTCCCATTCCTGAAACTGTCATTTAAGGAATTTGATCAATTTTGCTTTATATGTTGTTTTTTCTATTACATATTGCAAGATGTCCCAGATTGACCCCGAGTCAGAAGATACTTCTGGAAAATCGCTGCCTAGTGCTGGGTCTACCAAAGTTAAGTGTATTTGCTGTAAACTTGTGGTATCTGTTCCTCCAGCTGTTGTTTGTAATGAATGTCATGACAAACTTGTTAATGCAGATAATATTTCCTTTAGTAATGTTACATTACCTGTTGTTGTTCCTTCAACATCTAATACTCAGAGTGTTCCTGTTAACATAAGAGATTTTGTTTCTAAATCTATTAAGAAGGCTATGTCTGTTATTCCTCCTTCCAATAAACGTAAAAGGTCTTTTAAAACTTCTCATATTTCAGATGAATTTTTAAATGAACATCATCGTTCTGATTCTGATAATGATTCCTCTGGTTCAGAGGATTCTGTTTCAGAGGTTGATGCTGATAAATCTTCATATTTATTCAAAATGGAATTTATTCGTTCTTTACTTAAAGAAGTCTTAATTGCATTAGAAATAGAGGATTCTGGTCCTCTTGATACTAAATCTAAACGTTTAAATAAGGTTTTTAAATCTCCTGTAGTTATTCCAGAAGTTTTTCCTGTCCCTGATGCTATTTCTGAAGTAATCTCCAGGGAATGGAATCATTTGGGTAATTCTTTTACTCCTTCTAAACGTTTTAAGCAATTATATCCTGTGCCATCTGACAGAATCCCTAAGGTTGATGGGGCTATCTCTACTCTTGCTAAACGTACTACTATTCCTACGGCAGATAGTACTTCCTTTAAGGATCCTTTAGATAGGAAAATTGAATCCTTTCTAAGAAAAGCTTACTTATGTTCGGGTAATCTTCTTAGACCTGCTATATCTTTAGCGGATGTTGCTGCAGCTTCAACTTTTTGGTTAGAAGCTTTAGCGCAACAAGTAACAGATCAATTCTCATAGCATTGTTAATCTTCTTCAACATGCTAATAACTTTATTTGTGATGCCATCTTTGATATCATTAGTGTTGATGTCAGGTATATGTCTCTAGCCATTTTAGCTAGAAGAGCTTTATGGCTTAAAACTTGGAATGCGGATATGTCTTCTAAGTCAACTTTGCTTTCCCTTTCTTTCCAGGGTAATAAATTATTTGGTTCACAGTTGGATTCTATTATCTCAACTGTTACTGGAGGGAAAGGAACTTTTTTACCACAGGATAAAAAATCTAAAGGTAAATTTAGGTCTAATAATCGTTTTCGTTCCTTTCGTCACAATAAGGAACAAAAGCTTGATCCTTCACCCACAGGAGCGGTATCAGTTTGGAAACCATCTCCAGTCTGGAATAAATCCAAGCCTTTTAGAAAACCAAAGCCAGCTCCAAAGTCCACATGAAGGTGCGGCCCTCATTCCAGCCCAGCTGGTAGGGGGCAGATTACGATTTTTCAAAGAAATTTGGATCAATTCAATTCACAATCTTTGGATTCAGAACATTGTTTCAGAAGGGTACAGAATTGGCTTCAAGATAAGGCCTCCTGCAAAAAAGATTTTTTCTTTCCCGTGTCCCAGTAAATCCAGCGAAGGCTCAAGCATTTCTGAAATGTGTTTCAGATCTAGAGTTGGCTGGAGTAATTATGCCAGTTCCAGTTCTGGAACAGGGACTGGGGTTTTATTCAAATCTCTTCATTGTACCAAAGAAGGAGAATTCCTTCAGACCAGTTCTGGATTTAAAAATATTGAATCATTATGTAAGGATACCAACATTCAAAATGGTAACTATAAGGACTATCCTGCCTTTTGTTCAGCAAGGGCATTATATGTCCACAATAGATTTACAGGATGCATATCTGCATATTCCGATTCATCCAGATCACTTTCAGTTTCTGAGATTCTCTTTCCTAAACGAGCATTACCAGTTTGTGGCTCTGCCGTTTGGCCTAGCAACAGCTCCAAGGATTTTTACAAAGGTTCTCGGTGCCCTTCTGTCTGTAATCAGAGAACAGGGTATTGTGGTATTTCCTTATTTGGACGATATCTTGGTACTTGGTACGAATCGACTTGTATTGTTTCTTCGAGATCATGGTTGGAGGATCAATTTACCGAAAAGTTCATTGATTCCTCAGACAAGGGTAACATTTTTAGGTTTCCAGATAGATTCAGTGTCCATGACTCTGTCTCTGACAGACAAGAGACGTCTAAAATTGATTTCAGCTTGTCGAAACCTTCAGTCTCAATTATTCCCTTCGGTAGCCTTATGCATGGAAATTCTAGGTCTTATGACTGCTGCATCGGACGCGATCCCCTTTGCTCGTTTTCACATGCGACCTCTTCAGCTCTGTATGCTGAACCAGTGGTGCAGGGATTACACAAAGATATCTCAAATGATATCTTTAAAACCGATTGTACGACACTCTCTGACGTGGTGGACAGATCACCATCGTTTAGTTCAGGGGGCTTCTTTTGTTCTTCCGACCTGGACTGTAATTTCAACAGATACAAGTCTTACAGGTTGGGGAGCTGTTTGGAGGTCTCTGACAGCACAAGGGGTTTGGGAATCTCAGGAGGTGAGATTACCAATCAATATTTTGGAACTCCCTGCAATTTTCAGAGCTCTTCAGTCATGGCCTCTTCTAAAGAGAGAATCGTTCATTTGTTTTCAGACAGACAATGTCACAACTGTGGCATATATCAATCATCAAGGAGGGACTCGCAGTCCTCTGGCTATGAAAGAAGTATCTCGAATACTGGTATGGGCGGAATCCAGCTCCTGTCTAATTTCTGCGGTTCATATCCCAGGTATAGACAATTGGGAAGCGGATTATCTCAGTCGCCAAACGTTACATCAGGGCGAATGGTCTCTTCACCCAGAGGTATTTCTTCAGATTGTTCAAATGTGGGGACTTCCAGAAATAGATCTGATGGCTTCATCTAAACATGAAACTTCCCAGGTATCTGTCCAGATCCAGGGATCCTCAGGCGGAAGCAGTGGATGCATTGTCACTTCCTTGGAAGTATCATCCTGCCTATATCTTTCTGCCTCTAGTTCTTCTTCCAAAAGTAATCTCCAAGATTCTGAAGGAATGCTCGTTTGTTCTGCTGGTGGCTCCAGCATGGCTTCACAGGTTTTGGTATGTGGATTTTGTCCGGATGGCCACTTGCCAACCGTGGACTCTTCCGTTAAGACCAGACCTTTTGTCACAAGGTCCTTTTTTCCATCAGGATCTCAAATCCTTAAATTTGAAGGTATGGAGATTGAACGCTTGATTCTTAGTCAAAGAGGTTTCTCTGACTCTGTGATTAATACTATGTTACAGGCTCGTAAATCTGTATCTAGGAAGATATATTATCGAGTTTGGAAGACTTACATTTCTTGGTGTCTTTCTCATCATTTTTCCTGGCATTCTTTTAGAATTCCGAGAATTTTACAGTTTCTTCAGGATGGTTTGGATAAAGGTTTGTCTGCAAGTTCCTTGAAATGACAAATCTCTGCTCTTTCTGTTCTTTTTCACAGAAATATTGCTAATCTTCCTGATATTCATTGTTTTGTACAAGCTTTGGTTCGTATAAAACCTGTTATTAAATCAATTTCTCCTCCTTGGAGTTTGAATTTGGTTCTGGGGGCTCTTCAAGCTCCTCCGTTTGAACCTATGCATTCACTGGACATTAAATTATTTTCTTGGAAAGTTTTGTTTCTTTTGGCCATCTCTTCTGCTAGAAGAGTTTCTAAATTATCTGCTCTTTCTTGTGAGTCTCCTTTTCTGATTTTTCAAAAAAAAAAAAGTTGCGAACTTCTTTTAAATTTTTACCTAAGGTTGTGAATTCTAACAACATTAGTAGAGAAATTGTGGTTCCTTCATTGTGTCCTAATCCTAAGAATTCTAAGGAGAGATCATTGCATTCTTTGGATGTAGTTAGAGCTTTGAAATATTATGTTGAAGCTACTAAGAATTTCCGAAAGACTTCTAGTCTATTTGTTATCTTTTCCGGTTCTAGGAAAGGTCAGAAGGCCTCTGCCATTTTTTTGGCATCTTGGTTGAAATCTTTAATTCATCATGCTTATGTCGAGTCGGGTAAAACTCCGCCTCAAAGGATTACAGCTCATTCTACTAGGTCAGTTTCTACTTCATGGGCGTTTAGGAATGAAGCTTCGGTTGATCAGATTTGCAAAGCAGCAACTTGGTCTTCTTTGCATACTTTTACTAAATTCTACCATTTTGATGTGTTTTCTTCTTCTGAAGCAGTTTTTGGTAGAAAAGTACTTCAGGCAGCTGTTTCAGTTTGATTCTTCTGCTTATAATTTCAGTTTTTTTCATTATAAGATTTAAACTTTATTTTGGGTGTGGATTATTTTTCAGCGGAATTGGCTGTCTTTATTTTATCCCTCCCTCTTTAGTGACTCTTGCGTGGAAGATCCACATCTTGGGTAGTCATTATCCCATACGTCACTAGCTCATGGACTCTTGCTAATTACATGAAAGAAAACATAATTTATGTAAGAACTTACCTGATAAATTCATTTCTTTCATATTAGCAAGAGTCCATGAGGCCCACCCTTTTTGTGGTGGTTATGATTTTTTTGTATAAAGCACAATTATTCCAATTCCTTATTTTTTATGCTTTCGCACATTTTTCTTATCACCCCACTTCTTGGCTATGCGTTAAACTGATTTGTGGGTGTGGTGAGGGGTGTATTTATAGGCATTTTGAGGTTTGGGAAACTTTGCCCCTCCTGGTAGGAATGTATATCCCATACGTCACTAGCTCATGGACTCTTGCTAATATGAATGAAATTAATTTATCAGGTAAGTTCTTACATAAATTATGTTTTTTTTCAATTTGACTACTTTTTTGCAATTGCGGGCGTTAGGCCCGCGGGTGCGTCAAATGCTAGACTTTATTGCGTCATTTTTGGCGCAAACTTTTTTTGGTGCGAAAAGATACGTTTATGACGCAACTTCGTCATTTCCGGCGTCATACGTGACGCTGAGACTTTTCACACAGCGGCGTCATTAGTGACGCAAGTGTGTCATTTCCGGTCATTTTTGTTCCTTATTTCAATACCCCATTGATGTTTGCCTCCTGCTTTCTTCTCTATCAAGAGGCCTATGCTTTTGCATTTTTCCCATTCCTGAAACTATCATTTATGGAAATAGATAATTTTGCTTTATATGTTGTTTTTTTCTCTTACATTGAGCAAGATGTCCCAATCTGATCCTGTCTCTGAAGTTTCTGCTGGAACATTGCTGCCTGACATCGGTTCTACCAAAGCTAAGTGCATTTGTTGTAAAATTGTAGAAATTATTCCACCGAATGTCATTTGTAATAGTTGTCATGATAAACGTTTACATGCAGATAGTGTATCCATCAGTAATAGTACATTGCCAGTTGCAGTTCCTTCAACTTTTAATGTGCATGATATACCTGTAAATGTTAAAGAATTTGTTTCTGATTCTATTATGAAGGCTTTGTCTGCATTTCCACCTTCTAATAAACGTAAAAGGTCTTTTAAAACTTCTCATTTAGCTGATGAAATTTCAAATGACCAACAACATAATAATTCATCCTCTTCTGATGAGGATCTATCTGAAACAGAAGATCCTTCCTCAGATATTGACACTGACAAATCTACTTATTTATTTAAAATAGAGTATATGCGTTCTTTATTAAAAGAAGTGTTAATTACTTTGGATATTGAGGTAACCAGTCCTATTGACGTTCAGTCTAATAAACGTTTAAATGCTGTATTTAAACCTCCTGTGGTTTCCCCAGGTGTTTTTCCCATTCCTGAGGCTATTTCTGATATGATTTCTAGGGAATGGAATAAGCCAGGTACTTCCTTTATTCCTTCTTCAATGTTTAAGAGATTGTATCCTTTACCAGCAAAATCTACTCTTGCTAAACGTTCCACTATTCCTATGGAAGATAGCACTTCCTTTAAGGATCCTTTAGATAGGAAGCTTGAATCTTATCTAAGGAAGGCCTATTTTTATTCAGGTCATCTTCTCAGACCTGCTATCTCTTTGGGTGATGTTGCGGCTGCATCAACTTTTTGGTTGGAAAATTTAGCGCAACATGAATTGGATTTTGACATATCTAGCATTGTTCGCTTACTGCAACATGCTAATCATTTTATTTTTGATGCCATTTTTGATATTATCAAAATTGATGTTAGATCCATGTCTTTAGCTGTATTAGCTAGAAGAGCTTTGTGGCTTAAATCTTGGAATGCTGATATGACATCTAAATCTAGATTACTAGCTCTTTCTTTCCAAGGTAATAATTTATTTGGTTCTCAGTTGGATTCTATTATTTTAACTATTACTGGAGGAAAAGGAGTTTTTTTGCCTCAGGATAAAAAACCTAAGGGTAAATCTAAGGCTTCTAACCGTTTTCGTTCCTTTTGTCAGAATAAGGAACAAAAACTCAATCCTCCTCCCAAGGAATCTGCTTCCAGTTGGATGCCTTCCTCAAATTGGAATAAATCCAAGCCATTTAGGAAACCAAAGTCTGCCCCTAAGTCCGCATGAAGGTGCGGCACTCATTCCAGCCCAGCTGGTAGGGGGCAGATTAAGGTTTTTCAAGGATTTTAGGATAAAATCAGTCAAAAATCATTGGATTCAGAGCATTGTCTCTCAAGGGTATCGAATAGGATTCAAAGTAAGACCTCCTGTGAGAAGATTTTTTCTCTCACACATCCCTGTAAATCCAGTAAAAGCTGAGGCTTTTCTGAAGTGTGTTTCAGACCTGGAGTTTTCAGGGGTAATAATGCTAGTTCCTTCTCAGGAACAAGGTTTGGGGTTTTATTCAAACCTATTCATTGTACCAAATAAAGAAAATTTGTTCAGACCAGTTCTGGATCTGAAAATTTTGAATCGTTATGTAAGAGTACTAACTTTCAAGATGGTGACTATAAGGACTGTTCAGCCTTTTGTTCAGCAAGGACATTATATGTCCACAATAGACTTGCAGGATGCATACCTTCATATTCCGATTCATCCAGAACACTATCAGTTTCTGAGATTCTCTTTTCTAGACAAGCATTACCAATTTGTTGCTCTTCCATTTGGCCTAGCAACAGCTCCACAAATCTTTTCAAAGGTTCTGGGTGCCCTACTATCTGTAATCAGAGAACAGGGTATTGCGGTGTTTCCTTATTTGGACGATATCTTGGTACTAGCTCAGTCTTTACATACTGCAGAATCTCACACAAATCAACTAGTGGTGTTTCTTCGGAAACATGGTTGGAGGATCATTTTACCAAAAAGTTTTTTGATTCCTCAGACAAGGGTCACCTTTTTAGGTTTCCAGATAGATTCAGTCATGTCCATGACTCTGTCTCTAACAGACAAGAGACGTTTAAAATTGGTCGCAGCATGCCGGCACCTTCAGTCTCAGTCATTCCCTTCAGTGGCCATGTGCATGGAAGTTTTAGGTCTCATGACTGCAGCATCGGACGCGATCCCCTTTGCTCGTTTTCACATAAGACCTCTACAACTTTGCATGCTGAATCAATGGTGCAGGGATTATACAAAGATATCATAATTAATATCCTTGAATCCCAATGTACAACACTCTCTGACATGGTGGATAGATCACCATCGTTTGGTTCAAGGGGCTTCTTTTGTTCGGCCAACCTGGACTGTGATCTCAACAGATGCGAGTCTTTCAGGTTGGGGAGCTGTTTGGGGAGCTCTGTCAGCACAAGGGGTTTGGAAATCTCAAGAGGTGAGATTACCAATAAATATTTTAGAACTCCGTGCAATTCTCAGGGCTCTTCAGTCTTGGCCTCTGCTAAAGAGAGAACCGTTCATTTGTTTTCAGACAGACAATATCACAACTGTGGCTTATGTCAATCATCAGGGTGGGACTCACAGTCCCCAAGCCATGAAAGAAGTATCTTGGATACTTGCTTGGGCGGAATCCAGCTCCTGTCTAATCTCTGCGGTGCATATCCCAGGTGTAGACAATTGGGAGGCGTATTATCTCAGCCGCCAGACTTTACATCCAGGGGAGTGGTCTCTCTATCCAGATGTGTTTTCTCAGATTGTTCAGATGTGGGGTCTTCCAGAGATAGATCTCATGGCCTCTCATCTAAACAAGAAACTTCCCAGATACCTGTCCAGGTCCAGGGATGTTCAGGCGGAAGCAGTGGATGCGCTGACACTTCCTTGGTGTTATCAACCTGCTTACATCTTCCCGCCTCTAGTTCTCCTTCCAAGAGTGATCTCCAAAATCATCATGGAACAGTCTTCTGTGTTGCTGGTGGCTCCAGCATGGCCACACAGGTTTTGGTATGCGGATGTGGTGCAAATGTCCAGTTGCCCGCCTTGGCCACTTCCGTTTCGGCCGGACCTACTATCTCAAGGTCCATTTTTCCATCAGGATCTCAAATCATTAAATTTGAAGGTATGGAAATTGAACGTTTAGTTCTTAGTCATAGAGGTTTCTCTGACTCAGTGATTAATACTATGTTACAAGCTCGTACATCTGTCTCTAGAAAGATTTATTATAGAGTTTGGAAGACTTATATTTCATGGTGTTCTTCTCATAAATTCTCCTGGCATTCTTTTAGAATTCCTAGAATTTTACAGTTCCTTCAGGATGGTTTGGATAAGGGTTTGTCTGCAAGTTCCTTGAAAGGACAAATCTCTGCTCTTTCTGTCTTATTTCACAGAAAGATTGCTATACTTCATGATATTCACTGTTTTGTACAGGCTTTAGTTCGTATTAAGCCTGTCATTAAATCAATTTCTCCTCCTTGGAGTCTTAATTTGGTTCTGAAGGCGTTACAGGCTCCTCCATTTGAGCCTATGCATTCTTTGGACATTAAACTACTTTCCTGGAAAGTGTTGTTCCTTTTGGCTATCTCTTCTGCTAGAAGAGTTTCTGAGCTATCTGCTCTTTCTTTTTTTTATACTCTTTATTTTATGCCAGCCAGACTATGTACATTCAACAACAATTAATTAATAAACAAAAGAAAAGCAGATCAAGTATAAATCCATTATACAATTTGTTTGAACATTGCATCATGTCAACCAAATACAAAGTAAGAAATAGTCAAACATTTACACAGATAAGGAATATCATTGTCCTCTTAACGCTGTGTACATTGAAATCAAAAAGAGCAATCCATATTAGTTCCACTTATCTAATATTGAGGTTGATTAGGCTGGTAATTTCCTAATTTCTATATTAACCCCAAATAAAACATCTAACCTATAAAACAAAACCAAAAACAGAAAAAAAAAAAAAACACAGCAAATCACCCTATTTCTTAAGACAATATGTCTTCCACCCAATTAATGACTAATGTGATATCCCTAAATGGGTATAGAATCTGCTCCTGTTGTGTTCTAGCAAAAGATCTTATCAAGGGACCCCATTTTTTAAGAAACAATTTTACTTCATTTTCTTTAGAAGCTTGTGTTGCATATTGTTCTAATATCATCTGTTTCATTAAAAAGTTCTTCCATTCTACAAAACTAAGTTTTTTTTTATTTTTCCAATTTTTAAATATGATATTTCTAGCAGTTAATACCACTATATTTCCCAATTTGATATCTTGAGTCTGATCTTCATAGATCAAGAAGATAATTTGTTCTATATTAAAATAGATCTGCCTATCCAAAACATTAGATAGCCAGAATTCAATCTTTCGCCAAAATTGTTTGATAATTGGACACTCCCAGACCATATGTATAAGGTCTGCTGCTTTCATTTTACACTTGGGACACTTATCAAACTCTTTATATCCCCAATCTGACCCTTTTTTGGGAGTGTAATAGGTTTTGTAGAGTAGTTTTATATGCGCCTCCCTCCAAGTCTCGGATACCGTTATTTTAGTTACACTCTGTATTGATTTTTTTTAGGTAATCTGAGTCTATCTGGAAATGGGGACTCCATTTTCCAGCTATATGCTCTAAGTTGGCAATTCCTTCTTGTATTGATAACATTTTATACCATGGTGATATAGAATAAATACCGTGTTTAACCATTCCTATCCAGGATTCTAATCTCTCCCAATCCCACTCGTATCCATTGTTTCTAACTAATTTATCTGTATAATGCTTAATTTGTAGGTAGGCAAAAAAATCTTTATTAATCAGGCCGAATTCTTCTTTTAACATTTCAAAGGACTTCACAAATTTTCTGTCTAGATTTATAATTTGATGTATATATTTAAGACCTTTTCTTTCCCAATTTTTAAATAATGCAGAATTTACGCCTTCAGGAAAAGCCGGATTATTCAGAATTTCCAAATGTTTGGATATTCTAAATTTCACCTTAAGTTTTCCACATATTTTTTGCCACGCCCAAATAGGATAATATAACGTTTTTAACCTTTTCAGTTCGCTTGGTAATTCCGTTCTAGATAAATGCAAAAAGTTTATCATTTTAATTGGAAAGAATATATTTAATTCTATTTCAGGTATTGTGTAATATGCTACTTCAGTAAACCATTCTACTACTATCCTACTCAAAATTATCCAGTTATAATATTCTAGATTCGGGAGGGCAAATCCCCCGTTTTCCCTCGATAGAGATATTTTTTTCATTGAGATTCTAGATTTCTTTCCATTCCAAATAAACTTTTGAATAAGTCTTTTTTAGAAATTGGTATTGGAATATTTTGCATGATATAGAGTATTTTGGGAAAGGATACCATTTTGTATAAATTTATTCTTCCCAAGATAGAGAGAGGCAATTTTGACCAGAATTTAAGGTCTTCACTTATTTTTTTAAATAACGGAGTAAAATTCATACTATACCACCTGTCTTCCGATCTAGATATGTATATTCCTAGATATCTTATACCTTCTGGTGAATTTTTAAAATATTCCTTAGTTTTTGTTCCAGTTTGCCCATTAATCATCATTAATTCCGACTTGCTAGTACTAAAACTGTTTATTACTTCCATTATTATAGGGATGTTTTTTTCCAAGTTACTTACAAATAGAAGCAAATCATCTGCATATAGGGCAATCTTGCATTCGTATTTTGTCATTTTAATTCCCTCTATCTTTTCTCTCAAAACACATGCTAAAGGTTCTATAACAATGTCAAATAATAAGGGTGACAAAGGGCACCCTTGTCTAGTACCTCTCTTTAAAATTATTTCACCCGAAATTTGACCATTGACTAATAGTGCTGTACGAGGAAAATTGTAAAGTTTTTCAATCAGACTAATTATCCTTTCATGGAAACCAAACTGCTTTAGAGAAGTGTATAAGTGATTCCATTCTATGGAGTCGAAGGCTTTGTGGGCGTCTAATGAGATAATCGCTGCATCAGGTTCCTTAATTTGTATCCTCCTATCATTCTGCTTCTTAAAATGGTCTAAAACAAGAAAAACTTTCCTAATATTAGATGCAGAATTTCTACCTTTCAGAAACCCAGTTTGGTCTTTATGTATTATATGTTTGAGTATCACTTGAAATCTCTCTGCCATTATACCAGTTAGTAACTTATAGTCTACGTTTAGGAGAGATATGGGTCTATATGAGTCCATTTGATCACTTTTTTTATTTGGTTTTAATATTAAGGAAGTCCAAGAAGATGTAAAACTACTTGACATATCTTTTCCATCGCAGAAATAAGAGTTAAAGAGAAACTTAAGATTAGGTATTATGTGGTCAGAGAGAATTTTATAATACTCATTAGGCAAAAAATCTGGGCCAGGAGACTTGTTATTCTTAAGGTTTTTTATCGCCTTTTCAATTTCTTTCTCTGTGATAGGTTCTATTATTTTATTCATCTCACCCTTATCTATCCTTGGGAGTTTTACATTAGACCAGAATTTTTCCTTATTAGCGAGATTTAAATTTTCGGCACTATATACCTTTTGGTAATATTCTTCTAAAGCTTTCATAATCTCCTCTGTTTTGTTCAATTTTACTCCTTCTTTATTCAGTACAGAGAGAGCTATCTGCTCTTTCTTGTGAGCCTCCTTTTCTGATTTTTCATCAGGATAAGGCAGTTTTGCAGACTTCTTTTCAATTTTTACCTAAGGTTGTGAATTCTAACAACATTAGTAGAGAAATTGTTGTCCCTTCTTTATGTCCTAATCCTAAGAATCCTTTGGAGAGATCCTTACATTCTTTGGATGTGGTAAGAGCTTTGAAATATTATGTGGAAGCTACTAAAAATTTCAGGAAGACTTCCAGTCTATTTGTTTTATTTTCTGGTCCTAGGAAAGGTCAGAAAGCTTCTGCTATTTCCTTGGCTTCTTGGTTGAAACTTTTGATTCATCAAGCTTATTTGGAGTCGGGTCCAACCCCGCCTCAGAGAATTACAGCTCATTCTCCTAGATTAGTCTCCACTTCGTGGGCTTTTAAGAATGAAGCTTTAGTTGATCAGATTTGCAAAGCAGCAACTTGGTCCTCTTTGCATACATTTACTAAATTCTACCATTTTAATGTATTTGCTTCTTCGGAAGCAGTTTTTGGTAGAAAAGTTCTTCAGGCAGCTGTTTCAGTTTGGTTCTTCTGCTTTTGATTTAAGTTTTTTTCTTTCAAATATGAAATAAACTTATTTTTTTTGGGTTGTGGACTAATATTTTCAGCGGAATATGGCTGTTTTTATTTTTTATTCCCTCCCTCTCTAGTGTCTCTTGAGTGGAAGAGTCCACATCTTGGGTATTGATATCCCATATGTCACTAGCTCATGGACTCTTGCCAATTACATGAAAGAAAACATAATTTATGTAAGAACTTACCTGATAAATTCATTTCTTTCATATTGGCAAGAGTCCATGAGGCCCACCCTTTTTATGGTGGTTATGATTTTTTGTATAAAGCAAAATTATTTCCAAATTTCCTTTGTTGATGCTTTATACTCCTTTCTTTATCACCCCACTGCTTGGCTATTCGTTAAACTGAATTGTGGGTGTGGTGAGGGGTGTATTTATAGGCATTTTGAGGTTTGGGAAACTTTGCCCCTCCTGGTAGGATTGTATATCCCATATGTCACTAGCTCATGGACTCTTGCCAATATGAAAGAAATGAATTTATCAGGTAAGTTCTTACATAAATTATGTTTTTTTTTTTTTAGTTTTAATAAATTTCCCCTTGTGCTCCTTATATTGGGGAGAAGAAAACCGAACAATGTGAGAGACTATTTCTAATGTGCTAGATACACCGGCAAGATTCTGTAGCCTATGCTAGAGTGTATGACCCCTTTTTTGGTTTAGACATTTAGCATACAAGTGTAAGTGGTAGCAATTTAAACCCACTTCAACCTAAGAGACACTACTATTATCTCATAATGTCTACTACTGAGAATGTTCTATAGACTTTAACTAGGTATCTGACCTTTGTTTGCAGTATAACAGTTTAACATAAGCCTTATATAGAGACAACCTAAGCCCAGTACCTTACATTAA